>NC_047128.1:1054429-1114429 GCF_009829125.3 Periophthalmus magnuspinnatus | reverse complement strand
ATGACATCACAAGGTGGAACGTTGCATTTTGATCTTTGTAGATGTTACAGACTAATAATAAAGTGACTCAAACATGTGTGAATGAAACAAAACACAACTCCAGGTCTGTTTTTGAGGAGGAAGCAGCGTTAGAACTTTAACCCTAAACCTGGTCCACACATTTATAGTCTGACAGTTACATCACACTCCCCCTGAGGACTGTGACCTCTGACCTCTGACCTCCAGCTGTATGTTCTATATAAAACAGCTGTAGACGTCCTCGCACTCAGAGCTGGATCTGTGCCCGGCTAAAAATCGTTCAAAAGTCCAGACACCTCCAGACTGCGCCTTATGCAACACTTTCTCTCACCTGAGCACGGGCCCCTGAGGTGACCTTTGACCTCTGACCTGCTGTCGTTCTGATAGAGTCTGAAAGTGTTCAAGCTTGTCCTGTATTACACAAAAAGAGCCATGTTCTGATGCTGTTACCTCCTCAAAAACAGACCTGGAGTTGTGTTTTGTTTCATTCACACATGTTTCAGTAATCCTGGTTTAATAGTCTGTCTACAAAACGCGACGTTCCACCTTGTGATGTCATCAAGTGGTAGTTTTCAAGTGAACAGCTCCTTTTACCTTTAGTTCAGTCGAGATTTGCGAGGATTTCCAGAGCTGAAATGATCCAAATGATTCTATAAATGAAGGTGTGTGGACTTTAAAAACACAGTGGAGCACTTCCTGTATCACCACATGATGACATCACAAGGTGGAACAGAGCGTTTTCAGTTTTGAGAGAAGAACTCAGCCTAAATCTGCAGAGTTTGTTTGTGTTAAACATGTGAATGAAACAAAAAAAACACAACTCCAGGTCTGTGTGTGACGAGGAAACGACATTAGCTGCTCGTCTCCATGGAGATGTTGTTGCTTTCCCTTCAATGTTTCACAGTGTGGCATTAGTATCTTCATTCATTTAATCAGCTACAGTTGCTTTTATCGCTAAACAAACAAAGACCGGGCTCACCTCTCCACAGATCTGACCTTTAACTTGGTTTGGTCGGTGTCAGTTTGTCTTCATGGAAAAAGCTAAATGCAACACTGTGGAACATTTTAGGCAAAGCATAGCATCTCTACGGAGACAAGCAGGTGTATACAAGTAGATACTCGTTTGAACAGGTATTGATACTCCACCTCTCCTCATCTTCCCTCTGTTCCTCCTCTTTCCTCTCCTCTTTCTCCCCATTCTTTTACCTCCTTCCTCTCCCACTGTACCTTGTCTTTCTCCTCGTCCCTCCCTCTTTTTTTCTCTCCTCCTTCTCTCACTCCCTCTCTCCTTCTTCTCCTTCTCTCTTCCTCTCTTTCTCACTCTCCTCCTTCTCCTGTCCCTCTTTTGCTCTCCTCCTCCTCTCACTCCTTCTCTTTCCTCCTTCTCTCTCCTTCTCTCTCTCTCTCCTCTATTTCTCCTCCTTCTCTCTCCCTCTCTCTTCTTTCACTCTCCTCATTCTCTCTCTCCTCCTCTCTCTCTCTGTCTTTCTCCTTCCCCTCTCTTTCCATGTCTCCACAACTCCTCTCCCTTTCTCCTCTCTTCTTTCTTTCCCCTGCTTTTATCTTCTCTCCCTCCTCTGTCTCTCTTCCTCTTCTTTGCCTCCTGCTCTCCTCTGTCTCTGTCCCTCTCTTCCCCTCCCTACATTCCTTTTACCCTCTTTCTTTCCTCCCCCTCTCCTCATCTTCCCTCTGTCCTCCTCTTTCCTCTCCTCTTCCTCCCTCCTTTCTTTCTCCCCATTGTCTCTCTCCCACTAATCCTTCCTCCCCCTCCCTCTCCTCCTTCTCTCTCTCTCATCTCCTCTTTCCTCTCGTCTTTCTCGTCTTCTCCTCTTCCTCTCTCTCCATTCCTTTACCCCGTCTTCTCCCTCGTCCTTCTTCCTCTCCTCTTCCCCTTCTTTTTTGTAGAACATCACAGAATATTATCTAAAGAAAGAGGGTTTTATTATCATTGTGGTATCGGTATCGAGTATCGAGTATCGAGTCTATTTCTTAGTATCAAAATCCAGTTTGAAATGAGAGTTAAACTTGTTTATTTGTTTGTGAGTCACACTGTGGCTGAAGCAGACGTCACTCTGCTGCTCGTGTTTCAGGAGAGTGTTAAATAATGCACCGGATCAGCCACGACAGATCTGATTACACCTGTACGACTCATCTGTACGACTCACCTGTAAGACTCACCTGTACGATTCACCTGTACGATTCACCTGTAAGACTCACCTGTACGATTCACCTGTACGATTCACCTGTAAGACTCACCTGTACGATTCACCTGTACGATTCACCTGTAAGACTCACCTGTACGACTCATCTGTACGACTCACCTATACGATTCATCTGTACGACTCACCTGTACGATTCACCTGTGCGACTCATCTGTGCGACTCACCTGTACGATTCACCTGTACGATTCACCTGTAAGACTCACCTGTACGATTTACCTGTACGACTCACCTGCACGATTCACCTGTACGACTCACCTGTACGACTCACCTGTGCGACTCACCTGTACGACTCACCTGTACGATTCACCTGTACGACTCACCTGTACGACTCACCTGTACGACTCACCTGCACGACTCACCTGTACGACTCATTTGTACGACTCACCTGTACGACTCACCTGCACGACTCACCTGTACGATTCACCTGTACGACTCACCTGTGCGACTCACCTGTACGATTCACCTGTGCGACTCACCTGTACGACTCACCTGTACGACTCACCTGTACGACTCATTTGTACGACTCACCTGTACGACTCACCTGCACGACTCACCTGTACGATTCACCTGTACGACTCACCTGTGCGACTCACCTGTACGATTCACCTGTGCGACTCACCTGTGCGACTCACCTGTACGATTCACCTGTACGACTCACCTGTACGACTCATTTGTACGACTCACCTGTACGACTCACCTGTACGATTCACCTGTACGACTCACCTGTACGACTCATTTGTACGACTCACCTGTACGACTCACCTGTACGACTCATTTGTACGACTCACCTGTACGATTCACCTGTGCGACTCATCTGTACGACTCACCTGTACGACTCATTTGTACGACTCACCTGTACGACTCATTTGTACGACTCACCTGTACGACTCACCTGTACGACTCACTTGTACGACTCACCTGTACGATTCACCTGTACGACTCACCTGTGCGACTCACCTGTACGACTCACCTGTCCACTCACCTGTACGACTCATTTGTACGACTCACCTGTTCACGGAGAGCTTGTTTTCAATGTGATGACGTTCTCCAGGTTTGAGCAAAGTCCTGTATTCTTCAACAACTCGTGCTGTTCATTTATCCCCAAAAAATTAAATTAAATCCACCTTATGGAGCTTGTGTCTCTATGGTTCTCATCTCTGTGGATCATTCTGTTATAATTTACACATTTTAAATCACAAAACACTTCGTAAAAGAAACAAATCTGGGGAAAAACGTGTAAATAGTTGAGTAAATGTTGTGTTTCAGTGACTCGTCGAAGTTCTTCCAGTGGGATGATCTTCTTCGGGACGGTGGATCCGGCCTCTGCTTCGGGAAAAGGCTGAAACTGAGCGGGGATTATGACGGAGGCTTTTTCACGTGAAGGAAGCCACTCCTGATAACAGCCTGGCCCCGGGCTTCCTGTTGTGGGCTGAAGGTCAGACTCTGCGGGCAGGACAGCGGACGAGGTCTGCGGAGGAGCGGACACAGGAACATGCGCTTTAACATCCACAGACACTCGGATACTTATTTCTTTTTGTATATTTTACCGAATTATTCCGTCACAGTTTTACAAATGTGTGACTTTTTTTAGAGGAAATACATTTGACGTTTTAATTCACTGTTTTTCATGATTAAAATATGTGTTTTTCATATAAACTTTGCACAGACAGTGGTTTAAAAAAAAAAAAAAAAAAAAAAAAAAAAAGTATCACCGTTATTTTAATCCAGGGGTGTCCAAACTACGGTCCCGGGGCCAAATGCGGCTCTCAGACCATTTTTTTTGGCCCTCAGAGATTTGGCTGAACTGGCCCAATTGATTACACTGATGTTTTTTTTAGTAATTTAAGTTTTTCTATCACTATATCCTCCATAATCTCACTTTTCGAGGTGAAACAGACCTAAAATGAACGTTCCGAGCTTCATTAAACGGTACAGTCGTGGCGTCGAAAGTCAAACGCACCAAATCTGAAACCAAGATGTGACCCTCAGTAAAAAAAAAAAAAAAAAAAAGTTTGATCACCCACGTTTTAGTCGATCTGTTGTTCGTTAAACTGCACGTCTCTGTGAAAATGTAAACGTGGAGCTCGTACAAACTGTGGATGAATCGTACGGACCAGTCTGGTGTGTGCCTCCAGTTAGCAAAATGCACTTTATGTTCGTTCATCTTCAGTAAACAGAAGACAAATCCACCATTGATGTTTATTTTTTGTGAAAATGGGGTTAATTGTTCAGCGTATATTTTTCACAGAATCGTGTCGAATCGATTTGAAATATATCGTATCGTATCGAATCTAAAAAGTACTATATCGTGGGATGTATCGTACTGTGGGCGTGGCCTATGTGTCGAGGTGTCAGTAAAATCTTAATGATACTCAGCACTAACAGTGACACTCGTTCAGGGTCTGGAGGCTAACCCGCTACGAGCTAACCCGCTACGTGCTAACCCGCTACGTGCTAACCCGCTACATGCTAACTACTGTTTTTAAGTCTAAAAAGCAGATTTAAAACACAAGATTCAGCGAAATGTTTGAATAACTTTGTGTTTGTTCAGAGGTTACGTTTTAAGCTGATTATCCCTGAACTTTCAAACTTTTAATATGATTTTTTATTTTTTATTTTTTGGAAAGTTTAAGAGAAAAAAAAAAAAGTGAAATGCAGCTCTGATCTGTGAAGGTTTGGTCAGATTAACTCCACAGTGGATTAAAATGGTTTGATTTTCACAATATTCATCTTGATTTTATTAGTTTTAACTGTTTAAATTTCACATATTAAATTTTATCTTATTTGACTTTTAATATATATATTTTTGAATCCTGTGGAATGTTCCATCATGTGGCATTTAACTCGTTGATCTCCATAGATACGAGGGCAGAGGCCACCGCACTGAGAGAATGCATGTAATAATAATAATAATAAAAAAATAAAAATAAATAAATAAATAAATAAATAAATAATAATAATAATAATAATAATAATAATAATAATAATAATAATAATAATTCGATTTGTCCAGCTGACAGATTTTATTTTATCTTTTGCCTAGAGGAAAATAAATAAATAAATAAAAAAAATTAAAAAAAAATGATAATAATAATAATACAGTTTGTCCAGTTGACACATTTAATTTGCCTTTTTCCTGGATGACTGAGGGAAAAAAATATAATAATTAAATAAATACATAAATAAATTATTATTAATAATAATAATAATAATAATATGATTTGTCCAGTTGACATATTTAATTTTATCTTTTGCCTAAAGAAAAAAAATAGAAAAATACAAATAAATAAATACAAATAAATAATAATAATAATAATAATAATAATAATAATAATAATAATAATAATAATAATAATAATAATAATATAGCTTCTCCAGTTGACACATTTAATTTGTCTTTTTCCTGGATGACTGAGGGAAAAAATATAATAATTAAATAAATACATAAATTAATAAATAATAATAATAATAATACAGTTACATACATTTTAAATAAATTATTGTACTATTTTATTTGATATAAAAAACTGCCGACATCATGTTCTGTTCATTTAATAATAAATAAATAAAACATAAATCCATCCATTTCCAGCTGATGTCTCTCGTCCTACATCTGTTTTTTTCTGTATAAAATGTCTTGTTGACAGTAGAATCTGGTCACCGATAAGTCTCCATTTGTCTGGACACGAGCCGCTCTTCACACGACACTTGACCCCTGTGTGTTCACTCTCAGGGGTCAAAGGTCAGAGCTCAGATCTCCCTAGAAACTGGTTTAAAACGACGTCGTCTCCGTCGCTCTCCGTCGAGACTCAAACTGGAACCTTTCGTATCCGTGGAGACGTCACTGCTCTGCCTCTAATGTTACACAGTGTGACATTAAACTGCTGACAACGACAACGTTACAGGTCAGATCTGCTGAGAGGCGAAAGAGAACGCTGTGATGTCATCTGTGTTAAATATGATTGGCCGATAGAACGCAGTGATGTCATCTGAAACACAGCAGTAGATAAATATGCCACACTGCGGAACCTTTCAGACACAACAACAGCCATGAAGAAAAGAACTTTAGACATCAACTGATTTATAGCTTCTTTTTTATTTTATTTTTTTATGTGTTTATTATTATTATTATTAGTAGTAGTAGTAGCAATAAAAGTAGTAGAAGTATTTTTTTTTTTAGATTATGTACTGTTCTTTAAATTGTTATTATATTAATTAAGAAACACTACAGGTAAAACATTTTTTTTAAAGAATTTATTTATTTATTTTTGTCAGTTTGGTCTTTTAGCAACAAGCTTCATATGGAAACAACAAAACGCTCCTCTCTGCTCTGAAACATGTTTAATATTTCATGTAATCAGCCATACTTTTCACTTTTGGACTAAACTTTTGGATTTTTAACCAGTCGAAAAGAAGGATTTTTTTAAAATATCTAATCTCAAATCTGATTCATTCAAGTTTTAACTCCAAAAATGAGGTGAAATTTGAATTTTTTTGGCAATTTTTTTCAATACAATCCAAACCCCTCTGTGTATTTTTAAGTAAATAATGTCAATAAAAGGAAGAAAAACATCTAAACCTGCCCATTTTTTAGATTCACACTAACAAAAAGTGTCAATGTTGGCAGTTTTTACACATGAAATGCATTATTTATATATAAAAAAACATATACGACATTTGTTTTTTACATTTTTGTGACTGAACTGCAGAAGTTTCACATTCATATCTCTAAATTAAAGATTGTTTTCCTCTTCACCTGCGGCGTCTGGACTTTACATCCCACACACTTTAAACTAAGTGTAGTTTTTAAAGACCACGCTCACAGTGTCATTATCCGAAACAACTTTTTTAATAGTTGAAATAAATACTCCATTACTTGCATGATCCAAACACAGACAATACTACGGGACTTCTGTGGATAGTGTAAAAATCTATGGCACACACACACACACACAGCAGCTTTACCCCCGACAAACGCGCACACACACACACACACACACACACGCCGACGACTCGCACCACAGACTGTATAACGAAGCGTAACCGAGCGAGTGCGACGCCGCCCACAGCGTTCAGCTCCAAATGAAGCTCATCGCGGCCAGAGCGGGTGTAGCGGCTAATTTCGCGCGGGAGTTCCATATTTAGAATCACGCCCGCGAGTATCGTAGCAACCAAAGAGCCAATCAGGAGCGAGGCTGTTGAAGGTCACGCCCCTTCCCGCCCACACCGCTGGTTTAGCAATCAAACCTGTTGCTAACGCTAACAGGAGTGACCTTTTGGGAAAGAAGGCGCCCGATTTGTCTGTTGTTAACGTTCATGTCTTGTGCGCACCATGGTCACTTCCTGTTTGGAACGCGGCGGCGGCGGCTAGCAGGTTAGCTACGTCCATTTACATATACAGTCTGTGCAACCGGCGTGAACCAGAACGAGAACCAAACCGGGAAACAGCGTCTGCCGTTGGACTGTGACGCAAAACTATACCAGACAGTTCAAAACGGACGCGGGAATTACAAATGTGCGTCAGGAAATGTAAAGTAAACAAAAAAAAACGAATCGTTTTACTGATTTATGTCAACGATCCAATCAAAAAGCAGAGTGAACCGAACTTTGGGACGCCAGATCCAGTGGTGGAAGGTGACGAAGTACTTCACAGCGCAACTCGCCTCCACGGAGATGTTATTTCTTTGGATGAAATGTTCCACAGTACGGCATTAAACACATCCGACCTTGTACGTATTTATTTTATCGTTACAGGTGTTTTACCGGTCAGAAACTCCTAGAAAAACACCTGTTCTTGCGATGCGTAGGCTCACTTCTCCATAGATCTGACCCTTAACGTCATTATTTTCACACTGTGGAGTAACAAAGGCAAAGCTGTAACATCTCCACGGAAACGAGCAGCCAGAAAAGTTACACAGTGCACAGTTAAGTACGTTTTACAGTGTGTACTTTTTACTTTTTACTTGAGAACATTTGAGAGCAGTACATGTACTTTCGACTCCACTACGTTTTTGAACAGGACTGAAAAGTAAAAGTACTTTTCGTATGATTTGAGGGAAGTTTTTGAGTAAAAAAACAAATGATACAAAAAGAAACACACAAAATTCACAAGAAAAATCAGAAAAATGCGTTTAACACTTGTGTGAAATACTTTTACTTCAGTAGATTTTTTTTTTTTATGTGACACTTTTACTTAAGTAACACACTCGAGTACTTCTTCCACCACTGGCTCGTTCTTCTGACCAAATAAAAAAGTCTGAAAGGTTTTAGATTTGATCCGTGTTTAGTTCAGTTTCAGTTTCCATCGCACTGACCCGTTGTGACTTTTCTAAACCAGGTGAGTATAGTTTGCACAAATACAACGGCAACTGCGACACTTCAAAACAAAAAGGGCGTTTTGTTTGCGGTTTGGAGCGGCATGGGACGGTAAACTGGTCTCCCGTTAATAATGACAACTTTGTACTCACGTTTGGTCAACTCCAAAAAATAAATACAAATGATCAGAGCCTGGGATCGCTAAAAAAATAAAATAAAATCTTAATAAATTATTTTGAACAATTATTGAAGAAGAGTTTTGGCCCCAAATGAATCAGGTGAATGTTTAGTCCAGGTTTGGTCCATGTTTGGTCCAGGTTTAGTCCATGTTTGGTCCAGGTTTAGTCCATGTTTGGTCCAGGTTTAGTCCATGTTTGGTCCAGGTTTAGTCCATGTTTGGTCCAGGTTTAGTCCATGTTTGGTCCAGGTTTAGTCCATGTTTGGTCGTGGTTTAGACCTGGTTTAGTCCTGGTTTTAGACTGGGTTGGTCCTTGTTTAGACGTATTTGCTACTAGTCTAGTCCTAGTTTAATAGTTCACCTCTGGATTCAGTTAGTCCTGGTTTAGTCCTGGTTTAGTCCTGGTTTCGTCCTGGTTTCGTCCTGGTTTAATCGTTCACTCTAGATTGGCAGTTTTGGTCTTTTGTAATTTAATTTTTCATAACAATCTAACATCAGACGTGGATAAATCATAATTAAAACAGATCTGGTGTTGGGGATATTTTGACCCCAGATCTCTGAAAATGCGACCGGTCAGAGCGGCACCTGCCACCGTCACTTTAAACAATTGTACTGTACATAGTCTATTTTTATTCACCTAATTTTAATTTAATTTTCCCATTTACATATTGCAGCTCGAGCCTTTTCAGCTACTGATACTGAATGTTTAAAAATACCGTATTATATTGCGTTATATCGATGTTAAAAACTTTTGACCGGTCTGAATCTGCCCGTACCGTCCCATGCCTACGCTCTGGTCCAGTTCCGTGTGGTCACTTCTGTCTAATTCACAGCGTGGGAGTTGACCGGGGGCAGAGTGCGTGGAGAGGAGCGCTCCCTTAAAGCCTGTGTGAGCAGAGTACACCCGTCCGAAACCGCGCACGCCGAGTTCCTCAGCCTCTCCCTGTAGTCGGCCATCTTGGAACTGCTGTCCGGATGCTGCGCTACGTCCCTTAGCCCTTGAGTTAGCAGCACGCACGCCGATACTACGCTCATGGCCCCGCCCAAAACCGCCGTCTGCACCCCTTTTCCTTCAGAGGAGATGCTGGCGGGGCGGCCCAAGAACTGCGGCTCGGTAGCGAACCCAACCAAAGCGCTAACAGATTGAACCAAGGCGGCGCTAAACAAAACACAGCGGTTTCTAGTCAGCTCGCTAGGTTGCGTTTTCACTTCTTTAACGCAAGCTAAAAATGCCGTCCCGCTAGTCGCCATGCTCTTAACACTCAACTTGAACTGTTCTTTGGCGAAGCGGTCGCGGGACCTGTCACTGGCCAAGGATGAGATGTCAGTCAGTGTTTTGAGATTGGTAGAAATATGTTGCGATAGTTCGAGAAGCAGCTGAGGGGTGAGGTCCAAAATTGGCGTGATTCGTAACACGCTGCAGCTTTGCTCTACTTCGTGCCGGCAGCGCGTTACTTTATATCGGTCCACCAAACCGGGAAGGCACGGCTGGGACCCCAGAGTTTCTAAAGCTGCCAGATACGCCGCGTGGGCGGAGCATTCAGTCAACGACACAACCAAGTCGGCCAGTTCCAAAAGCCGATCGCCAACTTCGGTGAAACGTCCCATGTTGAGTTGACTTTGTATATCGTGCGTTAGTATAGAAAGCTCTTTAGTCCTCGCGATGACAGTGTCTCGGCATTGGTCGAACGTATCGGCAAGTGGAACCCCGTCCGCCGCCATGACGGGCCGGGTCTCGCTGGATAACAACAACAGATCTGCTACGAGTTGCATTTTCATTTTGCACGAATCACAAATGGAGGAGAGTCGTTTCCTCTGCTGGACACTGCCACTGGGGGTGACGTTTGATACCTCGCTCGCCGATTTCCCAGACCCTCCGCTCGCCATAATCAGGAGCAGGATCCGGGAGGGTGCGGTCAAACTCCTCAGTTATTTATAGTCTCTGTTGGTGCATTGTTCTGTTCAAGACATATCCAAAATAAGCACAACTATATCCACAAGAGCGAACAGAAAAATAAACTGGCCCAAAAGTCTGCCTTAGGTTCCTTCAGATAATAATTAACGCACACACAATGTTAACTTGTAAACTACATAACTGCATGTTTGAAATAAATCCCCATTTCGTTACAAAACTAGTATTTTCTGGCATATTAGCATCGGTTAATCTAGTGTAAAAACAAAAACACGCTATGCAAAACCTATACAAGTTTGATTTCTAAATGCCCTGATTAAATTACTCGTTTCAAAAGTCTACTACAGTCCCCAAACATTCACAGGAGGAGTTGAAAATGATCACAAAACTGCAGTGCCAACTAAGTGCCTTCAAAAAAAGGCAAAGTGCAGGTTGAGATTATAAAAATATTGTCTTGAAATTCAAATTCCCATTAGGAATCCATCATATACTAGCTGACAGACATTTTAAAACAGATACACGGGTGTTTTTTTTATAGTTTTGTGAGCAGAGGATGGAGTTTGCAGGAGCCCCACAGTCTGATCCGGGTTGTTCCCACTGCCTGAGCCCGGCCTGGCGCGTTCATACCCGGGCAGCTGCTCGTCTTCTTCGTGGTCGCTTCAACTTTTTCTCTTTCCTCAATCATCCTTTCAACTCTTTAAAACTGTTAATCCACTTTCAAGCGCCTCTTCTTGAGTTTGAGCCCCGGGTTGGAGGTTTGCAGTGTCTCCAGGGGTCGCTCTGACGCCATTTGCATCGTTGAGTGTGTCCGCCCTGCGCCGCGTCCTCTCCCGCCGCCGCCGCGTCTCAGCCCCGGGGAGCAGAGCGTGGAGCCCCGCTGAGCCTCCGCGCGGACCCGCCTGGAGCCTCCATACCAGGCTGGATGAGCTCAAAACCCCCGGCTCGTTGGTGTTTCCCCGGGTCGGAGGCCGGGGGGAGACGCGGCGGTTGTTCCCGGAGGTTCAGAGCGGGGTCTGTGTTTGAGGAAACGGGGAGGGTGTGGTCGCTCCGAGGCGAGAGGAGCGGGGCATTAGTCCAGCTTTACCCCGGTGGTTTGAGCTTCTGTGCGGGTCTAACGCTGCTCCGTGGCCCGCTGGACGCGGTCTGGACGCGGGGCAGTCCGGCGGTGCGGAGGGAGACAGTCTGTGGACTCTCCGCGAGGAACTTTGAGCTGAACTCGTCACTGCGCTGCCATGAGACTCGAGACTCTGCCCGGCTGCGTCAAGTGTACGTCAACCACCCCGGAAGTGCGCCTTCAAAATAAAACACCCCTTTTCCTGTGTGAAATAAATACATAAAAATAAATGAATGAATGAAAAAATAAATAAACAAATGAATGAATGCATGTATGAATGAATAAATAAATAGATAAATGAATAAATAAATGGATAAATAAATGGATAAATGAATGAATAAATGGATAAATAAATGGATAAATGAATAAATAAATAGATAAATGAATGAATAAATGGATAAATAAATGGATAAATGAATGAATAAATGGATAAATGAATACATAAATAAATTGATAAATGAAAACAAATAAATGAATGAAAAAATAAATAAACAAATGAATGAATGCATGAATGAATGAATAAATAAATGGATAAATTAAAACAAAAAAATAAATAAATAAATGATTGAAGGAATGAATGAATAAATAAATGGATAAATAAATAAATGGATGAATACATGAATGAATTAATAAATGAATGAATGAATGAATGAAAAAATAAATAAACAAATGAATGAATGAATAAATGAAAACAAATAAATAAATAAATGAAAAAATAAATAAAATGAATGAATGAATAAATAAATGGATAAATGAATAAATAAATGGATAAATAAATACATAAATAAATCAATGAATGATTGAATGAATGAATATATAAATAAATAAATAAGTCTATGGGGAAACATTTGAAAACACCTAAAAGTTACAACTGATACTTCACAGCTGACGACATGACCATTCCCTGAGGGTGCGATGCTAACTGTAGGCACTGCTCTGTCTGAAGTTTATTAGACTTTAATATAAGTAAAAGCCAAAGTTAAATCTGTAACTGGACAAAAGTTGTAGGAGTGAAGACGTTAGACATTTTAATATAAGTTTTATTTGAACACGATCTGACCGGAAAGAAGTCGTTTTAGTTGAGCTTGTGCCGTTAAACGTTAAAAGTCCCTCTCGAATAACATTACAGTCACACGCTGCATTAGTTTTATGCCACACTGTGGAACATCACACCCAAAGGATCAACATGTACATGGAAACAGGCAGCAGCACGCCAAAAACGAGTCAGGTTTGTGGAGAGGTAAACCCACTCAAGGACGCAAGTGTTTGTATCTTTTAAACCATCCATAATGAAAAAAACAAAAAACAAAAAAAAAAACAACACAGATGCTTTTATTTTAGCTCATTTAAAACATTTTTGTCAAGTTCCATACTGTGGCTTTAATGAAGGCTGCACAAAACCAGAGTAATAGTAGCCTGGATGCTCTGCTATAATATAATATATACATCATTTACTTGGTTTAAAATGATGATGTTGTTTCCATCAAAGTGTTTCCTGTACATTATTTCTCCTACGATTCCCTTTCAAACCTGTTTTAAAGAGAAAACTGTTCTGACTGTGTAAAAAGTTGTATTTTAAGTTATTATTTCACTTTAATTTGTCCCTGTGTTCTTCAGTTTATTTATTTATCTTGATATTTCTGTACTTTTCGGCCGTACTTGTACTTCACACTGCAGCACTGCCATTTCTCCATTGTGGGACCAACAAAAGTTCAGTTTGTATTTATTTATTTGTATTATTATAAGACTATTACTATTCTAAGCATTCAAAAACCTCTACACAGAACCTATAAACGTTTACACAGACTCGTCCCAACATCACGAGTCACGACACGCTCAACAGTGACAGATTTTGTGATTTAAATGTGATTTTTTTGACATAAAACAGCCGCTGTGTGTATCTTAGTTTGCACGTTTGCCTCCGTGACGTCTGTGAACTCTTCATATTTCCATTTACTGATAAGTCAATGGAAAGAGCGTCACTGTTAAGCTCCATTACAGCAGGGCAGTGTTTGGGCGGAGTCGTTCTGGGAGGAAAGAGCTCAGTCCTGTCTTTGACCTCTGACCTCTTCAACTGTCACACACAGTTTTACGGGACCTGAATCATGATGACGATGATCATGTGATTTACGGGAGAGAGTTTGTCCCTGACACTATTTGGAAAAAAGGATGGACTTTGAAACAAAAGTTTATGATAAATAATAAAATGAGAGACGTCTCCTTTAAACAAATGCATCAGATTTACCCAACGAATCAATTTATGCTCAAATATACTAAAACAATTCACCCAAACTGCACTTTTTTTTAATAAAGAATAACCTGAAACGATAAATCATCTTTTCTGGAAATCTATTACAAAAATATTTTTAAAAGACTGGTTAAAATGTATAAAAACTGACTTTTTACTTACATTTGAGCGTATCATTTTTGGTGAACATGGACTGAAATAAAATAAAAAATTTAAAAAAATAAAATAAACACATTAATACACAAGTTCTAGTTTTATTTTGAAATATCCGGTTACACTTTTAACCCCGCCCCCTCTCCGTCTCGTGACCGGCACATGTCTCGGCCAATCAGAAGCGTCCATCTGGAAACATGGCGGCGGACTTCAGGTTGAGGCGCCTGCTGCTTCTGCTCTGCGTCGTTTTCGTGAGTTTTTCTGCGGCTGAAAATAAAGACAAGCCCAAGAAAAAGAAGGACATCAGAGACTACAATGACGCGGACATGGCGCGGCTTTTGGAGCAGTGGGAGGTGAGAGAGCGGAGGAGTTTCCATTGAGAAGAGGAGAGCTGGTGTTAGCAGTTAGCAGTTAGCCTAGCCTCGTAAGAATCATGGAATTATAGACTTTACTAATGTGTACAGGCTGTTTTAGGACATCTACATGAACTACAGCTTAACACAAGAGCCAAGGCTGTTCCTGAGTTTACATTTTATTACTTTTATTGTGTTTTAAGTGTTTGCTTCGAGATTAGTCATCAGAAAGTTTAAGTAATTTCAATTTTCAGGCTTATGTTCAGTCATTCTAGGTAAAAAATGAGCAGGACACCAGATTATAAATGGCTAATAACTGTTTTTTTGTTTTTTTTATTTTGTACACCATCTGTATATTTTTGAGTTGTCATAGTTTTGGGGTTTTTTATGTATGATTTATTTATATATTTTCCAGAATATTAAAAAAAACCCCATAAAAACAGATGGATAAAACAGAAAAAGTGCCAACTGAACCAATGAATGAAAAAAAACAAAAAACAGACAGAATATGTGCTACTAAAACATTTAGCGCTTGGTATCCCTGAATATGGGTCATCTAAAGACGTGACATGATCTAAAAAAGGTCGCCAGACTTCAGAAAATAGAATCAGAGTTTTTTTTCTTTGAGAGAGCGCCTTATTTTCTCCAGATTCAGTTTGTTTTATCCTCTGAGAGTGAGTGAGGGTCTTTCCAGCGCATCAGGATGGACCGCCTGACGAGAAATGTCAAGAAAACAGGGTGACAAGGAGGAATCGACCGGAAGAATCCCAACTCTCGCACCCTCCCCGCTTCCTCAGACGGAGACTGCCGGACTCTCGCACTGCAGACAACAGAAAGAGAATCCAAAATAGTGTCCTGATATGTAGATAAGGAAGGTCAGAAACATAACAAATCTTTTAAATGCGTTTTTATAATAGACAATACGACATCAGCGAGTGCCTGGCTGTAAATATCATCATTATTACTCTTTAAACTGCTCAAATATACGGGAAAAGATACTCTGCTCAAGTGTTTTACGTCTTTGTCAAGTGAAGTCAAAGTCTAAACTTTAAAATCTTGTAAAAACGGCAGTAAAGATTGTGGAAGCGGCGAAGGAAACCACGTGACGCCTGTAGAAATATGTCCCCTGTGCGTGTTAATAGTAAAGTATATTTCATCAGTGTTTCCGGTTTGCAGACGAGATGGAGGTGGCCAAGGTTTATTTTAAGTGAAATATTTTCCCCTTTCTAAAATAAATAAAAGCTGAAACACAACTTGTATGACAAATCATGCTTTCAGTTTCCTGTTTTATTACAGTAATGAACATAAAAGGGAAGTTTACTGTCCAATAAAGACGAAATATAGAGAAGAAGAAGAAGAAACGTGATTCAAATGTCATTATGTTGTAGAGATACTAAGGTTAAAATCGGTTAAGTCTCTTTTCCTCTGGCATGTTTCAGTTGGGGGCGCCATGGAGCGGGTCTGTTTGGAGCAGCTCCTCCTGAAACAGTCAAAGCAATTAACTGTTTGGGAATTTCTACTTCTATTTCTCTCTATTTTCTAGTTTAAGATACATGGAAATTAAAAGAAAGTGTGAACATTTAAAGTGGAAAGTCACGTTCTATTGTGTAAAAGTGTTTTTATTATCATCGTGGTATCGTGAGTATCTAAATTAAGTCTGAACGTTGAGAACCGACTCTTGCCTTGTTCCTTTTCTTCAGGAGGACGACGACATCGAGGAGGGGGACCTGCCCGAGCACAAACGCGCTCCTCCGCCCATCGACTTCTCCAAAGTGGATGCGTCTAAACCCGAGGAGCTGCTGAAAATGTCCAAAAAGGGACGCACTCTGATGGTGTTCGCCACAGTGTCTGGAGACCCCACGGAGAAGGAGACCGAGGAGATCACCGGGCTGTGGCAGGGCAGCCTGTTCAACGCCAACTACGACATCCAGAGGTGAGAGTCGGAACTGCACCCACAACGAAAGAGGATTTTATTTATTTTTATTTGTGAAGTTTAAACGTCCGATATCACACAAACTGACTCTGAGCTTTAGGACGATGTTAGTGCGTCAAAAACAGACCTGGAGTTGTGTTTTGTTTCATTCACACACGTTTGAGTCACTTTATTATTCGTCTGTAACATCTACAAAGATCAAAATGCGACGTTCCACCTTGTGATGTCATCAAGTGGGAGTTTTTCAAGTGAACTCCTCCTTTTACCTTTAGCTCAGTCGAGGTAAGTGACAACTCCAGGAGCTGAAATGATCCAAATGATTCTATAAATGAAGGTGTGTGGAGTTTAAAAACACAGTGGAGCACTTCCTGTATCACCACATGATGACATCACAAGGTGGAACAGAGTGTTTTCAGTTTGACAGAAGAATTC
The DNA here is from genome assembly GCF_009829125.3 of Periophthalmus magnuspinnatus. NCBI lineage: Eukaryota > Metazoa > Chordata > Actinopteri > Gobiiformes > Gobiidae > Periophthalmus > Periophthalmus magnuspinnatus. Next base: position 1,097,551 of record NC_047128.1, on the reverse strand, counting down.
AAACATGTGTGAATGAAACGAAACACAACTCCAGGTCTGTTTGTGACGAGGAAACGACATTAGAACAGAACAACTGGGACTTTTAACCTTTATATTAGCATTAGCATTAGCATTATTATATTATTATTATTATTACTCATTAGTTTTGAGAGAAATATATTAATGGAACACAAATTGACTTTTCTCCTGATGCCTCGTTTATTTGGAGATACTGGTGTTATTAGTTTGCCTGTAATGTTCCACAGTACGTCTTTAAACGCATCTGTCTCCATTGATTACATGTTTGGAGTGTGTTTAAAAAAAATAAAAACGACTATAAAATGATTTGTATTATTTGAATAAACAATTTCACGTACGCTTTTAAATCAGCCGGTGTCGACCTTTGACTTCTCAAGTTTATAACAAATTAAATTTCAAATGGAACTTAAAGGTGCAGTGTGGAACTTTCCTGTTGGAGGCTCCACCACCTACTCGTGTCTGGAATGTTTCGTAGTGTGGCATTAAAGTATCTTCACGGAGACGAGCAGGCGTGAAATCACTGATCATTTAAAGCAGTCCTGTTGAGCTTGTGTCTCTATGGTTCTCATCTGTGGATCATTTTGTTTTAATTTACACATTTTAAATCACAATATTCGTCTAAAATCACTTCATAAAAGAAGCGGTCCAAGCTGAGTGTAAGTCCTGTGTCCGGTTTTGTCCTCGCAGGTTCGTGGTGGGCTCAAACCGCGTCATCTTCATGCTGAGGGACGGCAGTGTGGCGTGGGAGGTCAAGGACTTCCTGGTGTCTCAGGACAGGTGCGCGGAGGTCACCGTGGAGGGGCAGGTGTACCCGGGAAAGGCCGCCAAAAAGGACGAGACTAAACCCAAACGACAGAACGAGGTCAATCCCAAAAAGAAAACCAAAAAGAAGAGCCACACGAAGCCGGATTTAAACGGAAACTCGGCCGGCGAGCGGAAAGTGGAGCTGTGACGAGACGAAACGGACGAGTTTAAAGAGACGCAAAACACGACGCGATCCATTTATGTGACTTTAAAGAGGAGGTGTTCTGTAAAATCAACTTTCTGTTTGTTTCTCCCATGTTCCTCCTCAAAATCACGTGTGCAGAGGTTTTAGAGTCATCCATGCATGTTTGAGTAATCTAGAGATCTCTCCCGGGCCCTATTCAAACCCTCCTGTACGAGGCTCCGCCCACAAGCCTACATCACCCACGCTCCCACACGACAATCCTCCATAAATATACAAAAACATGACACAAAACAACACACTACAGCTTCACAAACCTGGTGTGATGTGCAGTAGTTTCATTAACGCTGATTGTGATGTGATAGCGCCGTGAAGGGGGCGGGGCTTTGGACTCAGAGCCACAAAAAACGAAAGTGAAACTGATAAAACATGTTAATACGTCGTCGTTTTTGAGCAAATATAGAATTTTCAAAATAAAAGGAAACATGGATCTAAATGTGAAGTGTCACAGTTAAAACAACAGAGAAGTAAATACCTCCTCTTTAAGGTCAAAGGTCAAGTTTGTTCTTGTTTTGCCAAAGCTCGGTGTTTAATTCTGTCACTTTTTTGTTACCGTCAGGAGAATGGAGCCAAGTCAGTATAAATATAAACAAAGGCTTCATTTTGTTGATTTGTTTTCTATAAATGTGCCATATCATTTTGTTTTGAGATACGCTAAGCTCAAAACGCTCTGTTCCACCTTGTGATGTCATCAAGTGGTAGATTTCACGTTAACTCCTCCTCTTTTTACCTTCAGTTCAGTCGAGATAAATGGCAACTCCAGAAGCTGAAAAGATTTAAATGATTCTATAAATGAAGGTGTGTGGAGTTTAAAAACACAGTGGAGCACTTCCTGTATCACCACATGATGACATCACAAGGTGGAACAGAGTGTTTTCAGTTTGAGAGAAGAACTCACACTAAATCTGCAGGTTTGTGTGTTAAACATGTGAGAATGAAACAAAAAAAAACACAGCTCCAGGTCTGTGTGTGACGAGGAAACGACAGAACAGATCAGAGAGGTGCATTATGGGACATTTAAACTTTAATACGGTTTAAAAATGGACCCTTTTCATTTTGCCTTTAAAAAATGGTACTAAAAAGTTTGCATTTCAATAAATCGACTCATTTCTCCACATCGAGCACTTACACACTGCACAAATAAATACTTAAATAAAATAAAAAGTAAATAAAAATAAATGCAAAAATTAAATAAATACAAATAAATGGAATAAATCAATGCTTAGAGTGTGTAACTTGATCTGGGTCGATTTGACAAGTTAAATTTTCAACCAGTGGGTTTTTTTTTTGGTTTTTTTTTTTTGTTTTCTTGATTTAAAAAACATATTTCACGTTTCATTTTAAGTTTAAAGTTTGTTTTTCTTCAGGTGAATAAGTTGTTTTCTCCTGTTGTAAGTGTGAAACTGCGCCCTCTGCTGGTGGGTCATGTGAACTTCATGAAAATAAAACTTGTTCTTATTTCTAGTCATTTTAACTTTGCCTTGAAAATAAACTTTTTTATATAAGTGATTTTTGGCTACTTGTTTTTTTTTTTTTTTTTTTTTCTGGATTTGTGTGATTAATATAGAAGCCTGATTCCGCCATGAAAAAAATAAATAAAAGCCCCAATTTTAAACTCGTAATTATGAGTTTAAAAGTCGTAATGACTCTAAAGTCTTAACTGAGCTTGTAGCACACTGCACCTGAGTGCACCGAGCAGAGGAGACGGGGCTGTTGTGTTTATCACCTACACTTTTATAAATGAATAAATTAAGCTCCAGTAAAGTTTCTGGCGTCTTGAACAGATCAGTGGACCCTGAGCTCTGTGTCTGAGGCTCGTCCTCCTGGTCTGAGCAGAGTCACAACCCACTGGTTTATTGAGGAAATTATTAAAATACCAAATCCATTTAATCAAAATTGATAAGGTTCACATTTTGTAAATGTTACATTCCCAAAATTATAAGTTTTAAACTCATAATTATGAGTTTAAAACTCGTAATTTCATCTCTCTGTGGGGCTTTTATTTTCATGGTGGAAACGAGCTTCCATAGATTAATTTATCCAGAAATTGTGTTTATATTTCCCTGTCAGATATTTACACTCTGTAAAGCACTTTGTGATTTTTCTGTGAAAGGTGCTGTATAAATAAAGTTTTCTTATTTACACCTGAGGCTTGTTTCTGTTTGACGTGTTTAGAGTCAAACTGACGCCTTTTTTCACTGGAGAAACATCAAACTGTTTGTGTTTTTAAATTATTATTTTTTTAATACAATGTCATTTTGTCATTTACAATATTTACAGTTGAGCTCAACAGTGACGCCTCTGGGTCTTACTTTTTGAAAAAAAAAAATAAAAAGAAAAGTTTGAAAGGAGCGAGTCAGGTCTGTGGAACTAACGACATAAGACTTTTATTTAAAATCTGTCTCTGGAACTTTATAAACTGCAAAGTTATTAAAACATTTTGCTGAATCTTGTGTTTTAAATGTGATTTTGGACTTAAAACAAGCGTGTTATAAACGTTAGTTAGCACATACCTGGTTAGCATGTAGCCAGTTAGCATGTACCTGGTTAGCACATAGTCTGTTAGCACGTGCTAATTGGTTAACACCTAACTAGACCCACGAACACTCAGACTGATCACGGGCTCCTGAAAACGTGCTCTTTAACCCCATTTTGTTTTTTTATCTTGAGTTTTTTAACTGCTGAACATTCCGCCATAGACATACATGTAGAACACCCCCAGCGTGACGTCACTGCAAAGTATCACTTGACTTAAAATAACTTGACTGCGCAGAATCAGATGCACATTTCTAGTCCTGAGTGTAGTTTTGTAAGTGCAGATTCGTCCAGCAGAGGGCGCCAGAGGAACAGCTCAGTCTGACTGCACTTTATTAAACGAACAGAAGCAGATTTGGCCCCGTTTACAAATATGAGCTGCTATTTTTAACTTTTCAGAGAGTTTTTCAGTCCAAAAGTTAAACTAATATTGTCCAAAATCCTTCAGCTGACAATTACAAAATGTCCGTCTGTTTGATTTTAGATTCACAAGACGATTATTTGAAAAAGTTGTTCTGTTTTGGCTGATTCCTGACGTAAAATCTGGAATCTGTGACCTCCTCAGGCTTTGTGAAACTGAAACAGACACACCAGAGCAGAAAAAACAACTTCACAGGAAACACGACGCAGGTTTATGTATTTAAAGTAATTCAAAGAGCTTTACAATAAGAAAGACATGTTCCACCTCGTGATGTCATCAAGTGGTAGTTTTCAAGTTAACTCCTCCTCTTTTTACCTTTAGTTCAGTCGAGATAAGAGACAACTCCAGGACTGAAATGATCCAGATGATTCTAGTGAAGGTGGAGTTTAAAAACACAGTGGAGCACTTCCTGTATCACCACATGATGACATCACAAGGTGGAACAGAGTGTTTTATTTTTATTTTGTTTTGCTCAAAGCCGAAGCTCAAACTCTTAAACTTTACTCAGGATGTTTCCACGAACACGGTAAAAATACTCCTCAAATCAAAAAGTACTTTTACTTTTCAGTCCTGTTCATAAATGTAGTGGAGTAGAAAGTACAAATACTGCTCTCAAAAGTACTCAAGTAAAAGAGAAGAGTACACTCTGTAAAATGTACTTAAGTAAAGTACAGATACTGCTCTCAAATGTACTCAAGTAAAAGTAAAAAATACGGCGGCGGCCTCGGTTCAAAAAACGTTTGAACCGAGGACGCCGCTCTGTACGTGTCTCTGAGAAATTAACGCAGTCACGAAGAAGATCTGTGTGTGGGCGGAGCGACGTCTCAAGACCGAGGTGGTGTTAAAGGGGAGTATCACACTAGAGTCTATGGTCTAATGTCGTTTCCTCGTCACACACAGACCTGGAGTTGTGTTTTTTTGTTTCATTCTCACATGTTTGACACACAAACAAAAGCAGATTTAGGCTGAGTTCTTCTCTCAAACTGAAAACACTCTGTTCCACCTTGTGATGTCATCATGTGGTGATACAGGAAGTGCTCCACTGTGTTTTTAAACTCCACACACCTTCATTTATAGAATCATTTGGATCATTTCTGGAGTTGTCTCTTATCTCGACTGAACTAAAGGTAAAAGGAGGAGGAGTTAACGTGAAAACTCCCACTTGATGACATCACAAGGTGGAACGTCGCATTTTGATCTTTGTAGATGTGACAGACTAATAATAAAGTGACTCAAACATGTGAATGAAACAAAACACAACTCCAGGTCTGTTTGTGACGTTACAGTGTATTATTTTTCATGTGATACTTTTACTTTTACTACCGCAGTATCTGTACTTTTACTTAAGTACAAATATAAAGTACTTCTCCCACCTCAGCCGAACACATCACACAGTCTGAGGTGTGTCGTCTGCAGACCTCCTCCTGACTCCTCCTCTGACTCCTCCTCCTGACTACTCTTCTTCTTCTGCAGTGTTATATTCACAGACTCACCTGCGCCCCCTGCAGAGCCTCCTCTCTGCTCCTCCTCTCTGCTCCTGTCTGCTCCTCCTCTCTGCTCCTGTCTGCTCCTCCGTCTCCTCCTCCTGTCTCCTCCTCCTGTCTCCTCCTCCTCCTGTCTCCTCCTGTCTCCTCCTCCTCCTGTCTCCTCCTCCTGTCTCCTCCTCCTCCTGTCTCCTCCTCCTCCTGTCTCCTCCTCCTCCTGTCTCCTCCTCCTCCTGTCTCCTCCTGTCTCCTCCTCCTCCTGTCTCCTCCTCCTGTCTCCTCCTCCTGTCTCCTCCTCCTGTCTGCTCCATCTCCTCCTCCTCTCTCCTCCTCCTCCTCCTCCTGTCTCCTCCTGTCTCCTCCTCCTGTCTCCTCCTCCTGTCTCCTCCTCCTGTCTCCTCCTCTCTCCTCCTCCTGTCTCCTCCTCCTCCTGTCTCCTCCTCCTGTCTCCTCCTGTCTCCTCCTCCTGTCTCCTCCTCCTGTCTGCTCCGTCTCCTCCTCCTCTCTCCTCCTCCTCCTCCTCCTCCTGTCTCCTCCTGTCTCCTCCTGTCTCCTCCTCCTGTCTCCTCCTCCTGTCTCCTCCTCCTGTCTCCTCCTCCTCCTGTCTCCTCCTCCTCCTGTCTCCTCCTCCTGTCTCCTCTTAATCTCATTAAAGAGCTCAGAGTGCACACTGAACCTTTAAAGCCGCACAGAGCCGCTGTCTGCTCCAGAGGGATTATGGGGGATGTGGCAATTGATACTTTGAAGTGACGTCACGCTGGGGGTGTTCTACATGTATGTCTATGGTGGAATGTGCAGCAGTTACCACATACTGAAAAAAAAAAAAAAAAAGGTTTAAGATTGTCTGAAAACTTAAGAAAAAACAGAAAATTGATTTAAACAGCACATTTCAGGAACCTGTGATCAATGTGAGCGTTTATGGTCCTGTTTAGGAGGTTTTCAACAAAAAGGTGAGAGCAACTGAAAAACTAAACTAAACCAGCTCTGTTCCACCTTGTGATGTCATCAAGTGGTAGTTTTCAAGTGAACTCCTCCTTTTACCTTTAGTTCAGTCGAGATAATTGGCAATTCCAGAGCTGAAATGATCCAAATGATTCTATAAATGAAGGTGTGTGGAGTTTAAAAACACAGCGGAGCACTTCCTGTATCACCACATGATGACATCACAAGGTGGAACAGAGCGTTTTCAGTTTGAGAGAAGAAGAACTCAGCCTAAATCTACAGGTTTGTGCGTTAAACGTGTGAATGAAACAAAAAAAACACATCTCCAGGTCTGTGTGTGACGAGGAAACGACATTAGCTGCTCGTCTCCATGGAGATGTCGTTGCTTTCCCTTCAATGTTTCACAGTGTGGCATTAGTATCTTCATTCATTTAATCAGCTACAGTTGCTTTTTACATTAGACCAGATCAGAGCGGTGCATTATGGGACATTTCACTTTATTTCTGTTCAAACTCACTAAAATCTTCTCTCTGTCTCTTGTCTCATTCATATTTTCTGTCTCTCCTAAGCCCCTCCTCCTCCTCCTCCTCCTCCTCCTCCTCCTCCTCCTCCTCCTCCTCCTCCTCCTCCTCCTCCTCGTGTCTTTACAAACGCTGCAGTTCTCCTTGTGTCCAGGGGGCGGCGCTGCAGGCCCGGTTAAACCCTGTTACCTAAGCTGTGTGTGTTTGTGACTGCAGCAGTGGTGCAGAGCCGCGGTGCAGGGCGGGACTCCGCAGACATCCCTCCTCGTTAGGGGGCGCCTCGCTGCTCCGGACGCCGTCGAAACCTGTTTTTATTTCCCTTAAAGCCAAACTCTGTCATTTAACCACCTGCTCGTTTCCGTGGAGATGCTACTGCTTGGCCTGGAATTGCCTCACAATATGGCATTAAACTTGTCTATCTCCATGGAGACGAGCAGAAACACCAAGTCAAGTTACGGGTCGTGTCTGTGGAGAGGCGATCCCGCTCAGAAGTGAGAAGTATGTTTTATTCTAGCAACAAAAACACACGTAAAATGAAGCAAAAAGAAGAAGAAACAGGTTTAATGCCAGACTGTGGAACATTCAAAGCAATAACACGTCCATGGAGACACGCAGAAATGTTACAGAGTGCACCTTTAACCCCTTAAACAACCTCACAACAGCCCAAGATCTGTCGTTTTATCAAAAGTCCAGTAAACGTACAGTGGATAATACGACTCTGTTATTGTGGTTTTCCTGCTACGGGCGCCATTTTGAGGACTTTAGACCGTTGGAAAGACAGGTTATCTTGTTTTTAATTGGCAACGTGTCACTGAATCAGTTTTTCCTTCTGCAAATATGACAGAAAATGGACAAAAACAGCACCTGCGTCGTCGCCACGGTCACTTTAAAGAGTCTGAAAGCACCTGAGTGTTTTAAAGTACCCACAATGCACCGCTCTAAATGTCCCACAATGCACCGCTCTAAATGTCCCACAATGCACCGCTCTAAATGTCCCACAATGCACCGCTCTAAATGTCCCACAATGCACCGCTCTAAATGTCCCATAATGCACCGCTCTAAATGTCCCATAATGCACCGCTCTAAATGTCCCACACAGACAAACAGACCTGGAGATGTGTTTTTTGTTTCATTCTCACACGTTTAAAGCACAAACACTGGATATTTAGGCTGATTTTCTTTTTCTCAAACAGAAAACACTCCACCTGTTCCACCTTGTGATGTCATCATGTGGTGATACAGGAAGTGCTCCGCTGTGTTTTTAAACTCCACACACCTTCATTTATAGAATCATTTGGATCATTTCAGTCCTCGCAAATCTCGACTGAACTAAAGGCAAAAGGAGCTGTTAAATTGTAAACTACCACTTGATGACATCACAAGGTGGAACGTCGCGTTTTGAGCTTTGTAGATGAAACAGACTAATAATAAAAACATGTAAAAATGAAAGAAAACACAACAGTATCATGGACAGTGTCGTGGACACGGCTCTTTGTCTCAGAGTCACACATGTCTCGGGGACGTCCTGTCTCTGTTTCATATTAAACTCTCTGGTTCTGTTTGTGTCTGAGGCTCAGTGACGTGACGCTCCCTCTATGTCCTCACACGCTCCTCTCTGCGCCTCCTCCGTGCGCCTCCTCTGTGCACCTCCTCTGTGCGGCTCCTCCGTGCGGCTCAGTCAGACACAAAAGAGCAGAAACACCACAGGATCAAACACAAGAGGAAGAGCGCCCTCTGCTGGAGGGTTTAAACAGGTGAAAGAGGCAAGAACTAAACCAGGACTAAACCAGGACTAAACCAGGACTAAACCAGGACTAAATCAGGACTAAACCAGGACTAAATCAGGACTAAACCAGGACTAAATCAGGACTAAACCAGGACTTAACCAGGACTAAACCAGAACTAAACCAGGACTGTCTTTATATTATGACGTCTGTGGAGTTTTTCATGTCACACTTTTCCTTTATTCAAAATAAAACCTCATGTTTGTTTCTTTCCGCTCTGATATTTCACTCACATTTATATAAAGAAGTTCAGCTTCAGCCTCAGCTTCAGAAACGGGTCTGTGTCCAACATGAACCAAGAACAAAGAAGTGGAGCCATGACATCACAATCAAACTACTGCACATCACACCAGGTTTGTGAAGCTGTAGTGTGTTGTTTTGTGTCATGTTTTTGTATATTTATGGAGGATTGTCGTGTGGGAGCGTGGGTGATGTAGGCCTGTGGGCGGAGCCTCGTACAGAATCTCACAGCTGAACATAAGGAGGGTGTGAATAGGACCTGGGAGAGATCTCTAGATTACTCAAACATGCACGGATGATGTAAAACCTCTGCACACGTGTTTACGATGAAAGAACGACGTTAGAACATGGGAGAAAGGTAAAAAAAAAAGTCAGTTTTGCAGAATACCCCACAGTATCCACAGAATTTGCCGACTTACCTCTGAGGTTGGTAGTTCAATCCCACCAGTGCAAACCACCACTGTGTCGTTGAGCAAGACACTAAATCAAACTTATAGTGTCCAATGTTCATAACATTCACTTTGTCTGTGGTGTGTGACCTCACAATGCTCAGAGGAGGGAGGGGCTGTCCACAGGGGGATTGTGGGTAATGTGACGACAAGGGGTCAGGTGAGGACAGATGGGGACAGATGGGGACAGGTGAGGACAGATGGGGACAGGTGAGGACAGGTGAGGACAGATGAGGACAGATGGGGACTGGTGAGGACAGGTGAGGACAGATGGGGACAGGTGAGGACAGATGAGGACAGAGGACAGGTGAGGACAGATGGGGACAGGTGAGGACAGAGGACAGGTGAGGACAGAGGACAGATGGGGACAGGTGAGGACAGGTGAGGACAGAGGACAGATGGGGACCGGTACGTGTCTCCGGTGAGTAATGATCATGTTTAAAGGATCATTATCTCGTGTCAAAGTGTCGCTTTAACGAAGTGTCAGTCAGGACCAGTCCAGGGGGCGCTGTCCTCCGTCTGTGTGTGAACAGAAGAAGACATCAGGGTTTGTGCTGCCGTGGCAACGAGTGCGGAACCTGTGAAAATGTGTCACAAATACAACAGCTTTGTTTTCATTTCTGTGGCTCATTCTGTTATAATTTACACATTTTAAATCACAATATTCATAAAAACTGTAATCGTCATGACGATAAAGAGGCGTGTCGCTGTGGCGCCCCCTATGGACAGAGGCACGTCGCACTAGAGCAGAGCGTTTTTAAACATTTGTACCAAAATGACGACGCGACGCTGCAGAATCAACGAGTATCAACGATTAAGAAAATAAAACTGGAGAAGGAAGAGCGGACGTCACAGTGGGCGTGTCCCAGTGGGCGTGTCCCAGTGGGCGTGGCACAGTGGGCGTGGCACAGTGGGCGTGTCCCAGTGGGCGTGTCCCAGTGGGCGTGTCCCAATGGGCGTGTCCCAGTGGGCGTGTCCCAGTGGGCGTGTCCCAATGGGCGTGTCCCAGTGGGCGTGTCACAGTGGGCGAAAAACAAAATGGCGTCTTGAAAACAGTGGATTAAACTCTTCAACAACTTCAGAGGCTCAACGAGAAGAAACGACCAGAACATGAAGAAACATCTGAACAGACTGAAGAAAAGGGCGGGTTTAAAGCCACATTGTGTAACTTTCTGGACGGTCACCTGCATGATCCCATGGAAACAGAGAGTTAAAATCAGACATAAGAACATGGTCCTTGGAGACACGTTGCAAGTTCTTTGGTGTTATTAACTCAAAATGAAAACACATGCTTTTATTTTAGGCTATTTTTGGCTGAAAGTGACACACTGTGGCTTTAATCAGATTTAAAACCAAAATATCCTGAACAAAAACATCCCAGCAACATTTAAGACAAAAAACTCATCTCCTTCAAAGACTGAGCTGTGTCCAGACCACAGACCACAAGGACTAAACCAGGACTAAACCAGGACTAAACTAGGACTAAACCAGGACTAAACCAGGACTAAACCAGGACTAAACCAGGACTAAACAAGGACTAAACCAGGACTGAACCAGGACTAAACCAGGACTAAACCAGGACTGAACCAAGACTAAACCAGGACTAAACCAGGACTAAACCAGGACTGAACCAGGACTAAACCAGGACTAAACCAGGACTAAACCAGGACTAAACCAGGACTAAACCAGGACTAAACCAGGACTAAACCAGGACTAAACCAGGACTAAACCAGGACTAAACAAGGACTAAACCAGGACTAAACCAGGATCAACCCAGGACTAAAGCAGGACTAAACCAGGACTAAAGCGTGTTTACATCAGGACTAAACTTGGCTCAAACAGGATGCCCACTTTAATCACAGGAGGTTTGGAAATAAAATATTGTCAAATTCAATCTTTCCCTTTCCCTTTGCTCCAGACACGTGTTTCTCGACCCAAGAACATCACGAACAATCGGACGCGACGGAATCTTGATCTAGACTCAAATGTGATTAACAGCAGAGTCGAGGAAGAAGTTTAGAAGAAAAAGACATTTATTGATGGAGAAGTGTTACGACACGGACCATAGACTGTGATGTGGGCGGAAAGGGGCGTTACCTTCAACAGCCTCGCTCCTGATTGGCTCTTTGGTTGCTATGACACTCGCGGTTGGAATTACAAAAACTCGGCTCTAAATTAGCCGCTATAACTGCTAGCCTCGATGAGCGCCGTGGGTGACGTCACACTCAGTTAGTCTCACTTTTAGAGTTCTTCTCTCAAACTGAAAACACTCTGTTCCACCTTGTGATGTCATCATGTGGTGATACAGGAAGTGCTCCACTGTGTTTTTAAACTCCACACACCTTCATTTATAGAATCATTTGGATCATTTTAGCTCTATACTTGGCAATCTCTACTGAGCTAAAGGTAAAAGGTGGTTGTTCACTTGAAAACTCCCACTTGATGACATCACAAGGTGGAACGTCACATTTTGATCTTTGTAGATGTTACAGACTAATAATAAAGTGACTCAAACATGTGAGAATGAAACAAAACACAACTCCAGGTCTGTTTTTGACGCGCTAACAACGTTCTGACATATTTTAAATCTCACAGTATATTTTTTACGTAACGTTTCTCCTTTAACGCTCTGCTTCTTCCTTTTGAGTCTGTTTTTTTTTCCTCGCTCCAAACCGTGGACTCCACAAAGGTGAGGCCTGTGCGTGTGATTTAAAGCGGCTGTGTTTTGATAGGCCGGTCTGAGTGCCGTCTCCGCACAGAATGGGCTATTCATGAACGCCGCCCTGGACCTACTTTATGTAAGTGGCTGTCACCCTCCACATGCTAACGCTAACGCTAACGCTAACACAGTCCAGCCTTTGTCCTCACATCCTCCGCTCCTGACACAGCACATTACCGCAGCACATGCATCAACATCACCCCGTCCACATGTTGGCACGTCCCCCCCCCCCCTTCCAGAACCCGCCCAGCGCCCGCCGCCCTGGGCCAAAACGTAAACAGTCGTTCCCGCGGCGACCGGGCGGGACGGTTTGAAGTGGGAGTCAAGAATAACCGGGGTCCAGAGCCAGGGGACCTCCGTGCGGTGGGAAGCGGGATTAGGTTGGACACTTTCTGAAGGCGACCGCACTGAACAAACAAGAGTCGAACCCGAGAAGCGGCGTTTGGACTGGACGCGCTGTTTTGACATTTAAAACACATTATGCACAAGACAAGATCTCAACTTGTTTTTGCTTCATAAAGGTCAAAAGTGCATTACATAATAGGATTTGTTATCGAACGAAGGAAAAGTAGTGATTTACTCAGTGGCTTGTGTTTATCCGCCGGTCTGAAGGTCGCCGGTTTGAATCCCGCTGTCCAGACCTGTGTCCTTGGGCAAGACACTTACCCCCCGTCGCCCCCAGTGTCCGTGTGCACTGGTGTGTGAATGTGTGTGTGGTTCCTTCAGCGTTTTGAGCCTTGAAAATGGAAAAGCGCTGGATAAAAACGTGACTATTTACCATTTACTATACTTTACTCGAGTACATTTTACAGCGTGTGCTTTTTACTTTTACTTGAGTACATTTGAAAGCACTTTGTGTACTATCTACTCCAGGAAAAGTATTGTTTGTTATCGTGCGACACCTGCAGAAAAGGGATTATTTTAACACGTTCATAATTTGAGCAAAAAACATAAAAATAAAAACGATGGATTCAACTAAATTTAGCTCAAATTTTTATGAAAATCACCACATTTTGAAGCTTTATAAGACTCGAAATCTGTGTGAAATACTTCTAAGTTGTGTTTTAGATTAGTGTTTATATAAAGGCCTGTTCTCTGACCGCGCTCTGCTGTTGTGCGTGTCAGCTTAGAGAGCAACAGAGACGACAACGCTCAGGACTCAGCTGATTTTAAGTGTAACTAACTACATTTACACGGCTGGAAATGAACTCAGCTGCAATTACACGTCCACGTTTGAAAATCTACTGCATAAAGTACAAATACTCCAAACATGTACTCAGTCACAGCAATGAAAGTATCTGTGATCAGTTCTTTTTCACTGGGTTTACTTACTGTATATACACATGGACGTAGCTAACACGCTAGCCTCCGTGTTCCAGACAGGAAGTGATCATGGATGCACTTCCAGCTCCATTTACTTCTGTTTACAAAGGTACTTCCTTGTGTGTTGGGGCTAATGCTAATGCTAATGCTAATGCTAATGCTCATTTCTATTAAAATGTTATGACCCACTTTTAGGTGTGGATCGTTTCAGTCAGTGTCATTATTTAAATATATATTAAGATCAGCATTAGCATTAGCATTAGCATTAGCATTAGCATTAGCCCTGACACACAAAGCCCTTTGTAAACACAGCTCCATGTCCTGGTCTGTCTGGGTTTATTGATTTTAGCGCGACTCAGAAAAACCTCATAGACGTTTCACTACAACGGAAATGGTCAAACCGACTGTCCCACTGAGCGAAACGAGACGCTATCGCCGATTATTCCCCCAGTGTGATGTCATCAGTGTGATGTCATCAGTGTGGGACTCTCTCAGATATTTCCATTGTTATTTTTCTGTGGTTAACATAGTAGTTTGTCTGTTCTGTGTCTAGTTTTCGCTGTTTAAACCCTAGTTTGTTTTTTACATTTCATATTCTCAACTGTTTAATTTGCTGTTAAATAAATAAATTGATAAAATAGAAAAAATAAAAATAAAATCTTCCTGTATTTTTCAACATTTTTTTCCCACTTTTCTTCACAAATTGCTTATTGTAAATTAATTAATAATTATATTTAAGATAAATATTATCCCACCAACTTAAGTCAAAATGTGAGACTTGTAAAAGCCCGTCATTCACACTTTAAACAACATAAACACTTTAAACACTTTAAACTCTTTAAACTCTTTAAACACTTTAAACTCTTTAAACTCTTTAAACTCTTTAAACACTTTAAACTCTTTAAACTCTTTAAACTCTTTAAACTTTTTAAACTCTCCTGTTCTCGTCCTCGGGTCATTGGTCCAGTTTTTTCTTCATAAACTTCATATAAAAACGTGTGAATAATGAGACTTTATCTGAGCCGTCGAAAAACATCCAGTAAAACCAGAACCATACATCACTCTGCTCCTCCTCTGCAGCACTGTTCAGCTAGTGATGAGGAGGTGAGGAGGTGAGGAGGTGAGGAGGCGAGGAGGCGAGGAGGCGAGGAGGTGAGGAAGCGAGGAGGTGAGGAGATGAGGAGAGGGGAAGACGAAGAAGTGAGGAAGAAAGGAGATGAGGAGGTGAGGAGGTGAAGAGGCGAGGAGGCGTGGAGATGAGGAGACGAGGAGACGAGGAGGCAAAGAGATGAGGAAACAGGATACGGCCGCTCGTGTCCTCCCATCACCATGTAGTCCTCAAGTGAACTCCTGAGCTGTATTAGATCATCACTATTGTCTCTCTCCTCCACCTCCCTCTCTCCCTCCCTCCTCCCTCCTCCCTCTTCCCTCCTCCCTCCTCCCTCCTCCCTCCTCCCTCTTTCTCTTCGTCTCCTCTGTGATTGTTTTTCTTCAGCAGTACCAGCGGTGATAATACCCAGACTCAGATCACAGTTGGACGGGCCAAAGTCTGGGCTGTGTGTGTTTTTCATCATGTGGACAGACCTTAGCTAACCTGCTAGCCACCGCGCTACAAACAGGAAGTGATCATGGGTGTGATGCGGCTCCGTCGGCTCCAAATCACATTTTATGTCAGACTCATCATTTTGCTCTTAAATGTTCGTATTGACCCACTCGACATGATCCTGTTTTGTTTTTCTCCACCATTTTGTCCCTAAATCATTAATAACAGACAAATCCGGCGCCTTCTTTCCCCGAGGTCGCTCCTGCTAGCGTTAGCAACAGGTTTGATTGACAGCGTTGCTAAGTGGAAGGGGCGTTACCTTCAACAGCCTCGCTTCCGATTGGCTCTTTCGTTTCGCGCTCGGATTTCCAAATATGGTCCCTGGTTGCGAATTAGCCGCTAAAACTGCTAACCTCGATGCGCTGCTATAACCGTTAGCCTCTGCGGTCACGTCCCGACTTTTAACACGGACAGAAACGGAGGAAAAGCAGCTCAAGTAACACCGGGTTTGTCTCAGTTTAAATCGTTGATGTTTATTCATGTTTCAGATTTAGTCTCCCGTTTCCAGACGCTGAAACAGACGTGTGTTTGTTTCTTGTCTCGATGCTGCAGTTTCACCAGAGCCGTGAGTCCAGGAGCGAGGAGCCGCATCTTCAGTGAAACGCCTCAGTCTGACGTCGTAGGAGAGGCTAATCACGGCTAATGACAGCGACATGCTAACCCACGCTAACCCACGCTAACCCACGCTAACCCACGCTAACCCACGCTAACCCACGCTAACCCTCCACATGTGCCTGTCTCTTGCCTCATTTCCCTGTTCATTTTCAGGCTCCTCTGCAGCTCTTTAATAAAGCCCCCTCCTCCTCTCCTCTCTTCTCCTCTCCTCCCTCTTCTCCCTCATCTCTTCTCCTCCTCTTCCTCTCTCCCTGCACTCCTCTCCTCCCGCCCTTCTCCCCTTCTCGCCCTCTCTTCTCCTTTCTCCTCTACTTAATCCCTCCTTCCCCCTCCTCTCCTCCTTCTGCTTTTCCTCACTCTCTTCTCTCCTCCTCGCTCTCGCTCTCTCTCCTCTTCTCCTTCCTCTTGTCTTCTCCCTCTCCCTCCTTCTCACTCCTCTGCCCTCCTCTCACCTCCTTCTCCCTCCCCTCCTCTACTTCCTTCCTCCTCATCCTCTCCTCCTCCTCCTCTCCTTCCTTCCTCCTCTCCTCCTCTTCCTCCCTCCTCCCCTCCTCCTCCTCTCCTCCTCTGTTTTTCCTGGCACTGTTCATATCCCACAGTTCCTTGCTCCTGTGGGGGGTTTGGGGCAGATCAGATCCAGATGGTGCTCTTTACTTTTTACTTTTTTTCTTTGTGTCTTTTCTTTCTGCGTCTCGTCTTCTTCGTGAAGTTTGATCTGTTCTTTCGTCCGTGACAGAAGTTTGTCTGTGGGACTAAGTTTAATTAGTCCTGGTTTAGTCCTGGTTTAGTCCTGGTTCAGTCCTGGTTCAGTCCTGGTTTAGTCCTGGTTCAGTCCTGGTTCAGTCCTGGTTTAGTCCTGGTTCAGTCCTGGTTTAGTCCTGGTTCAGTCCTGGTTCAGTCCTTGTTTAGTCCTTGTTTAGTCCTGGTTCAGTCCTGGTTCAGTCCTGGTTCAGTCCTGGTTTAGTCCTGGTTCAGTCCTGGTTCAGTCCTGGTTCAGTCCTGGTTTAGTCCTGGTTCAGTCCTGGTTTAGTCCTTGTTTAGTCCTTGTTTAGTCCTGGTTCAGTCCTGGTTTAGTCCTGGTTCAGTCCTGGTTCAGTCCTGCTTTAGTCCTGGTTCAGTCCTGGTTCAGTCCTGGTTCAGTCCTGGTTTAGTCCTGGTTCAGTCCTGGTTCAGTCCTGGTTCAGTCCTGGTTCAGTCCTGGTTCAGTCCTTGTTTAGTCCTTGTTTAGTCCTGGTTCAGTCCTGGTTCAGTCCTGGTTCAGTCCTGGTTTAGTCCTGGTTTAGTCCTGGTTCAGTCCTGGTTCAGTCCTGGTTCAGTCCTGGTTCAGTCCTGGTTCAGTCCTGGTTTAGTCCTGGTTCAGTCCTGGTTCAGTCCTGGTTCAGTCCTGGTTTAGTCCTGGTTCAGTCCTGGTTTAGTCCTGGTTCAGTCCTGGTTTAGTCCTGGTTTAGTCCTGGTTAAGTCCTGGTTAAGTCCTGGTTCAGTCCTGGTTTAGTCCTTGTTTAGTCCTGGTTCAGTCCTGGTTCAGTCCTGGTTCAGTCCTGGTTTAGTCCTTGTTTAGTCCTGGTTTAGTCCTGGTTTAGTCCTGGTTCAGTCCTGGTTCAGTCCTGGTTTAGTCCTTGTTTAGTCCTTGTTTAGTCCTGGTTCAGTCCTGGTTTAGTCCTTGTTTAGTCCTGGTTTAGTCCTGGTTTAGTCCTGGTTCAGTCCTGGTTTAGTCCTGGTTTAGTCCTGGTTTAGTCCTTGTTTAGTCCTTGTTTAGTTCTGGTTTAGTCCTTGTTTAGTCCTTGTTCAGTCCTTGTTTAGTCCTGGTTTAGTTCTGGTTTAGTCCTTGTTTAGTCCTGGTTCAGTCCTGGTTTAGTCCTTGTTTAGTCCTGGTTTAGTCCTGGTTTAGTCCTGGTTCAGTCCTGGTTCAGTCCTGGTTTAGTCCTTGTTTAGTCCTTGTTTAGTCCTGGTTTAGTCCTTGTTTAGTCCTTGTTTAGTCCTTGTTCAGTCCTTGTTTAGTCCTGGTTTAGTTCTGGTTTAGTCCTTGTTTAGTCCTGGTTCAGTCCTGGTTTAGTCCTGGTTTAGTCCTTGTTTAGTCCTGGTTCAGTCCTGGTTTAGTCCTTGTTTAGTCCTGGTTTAGTCCTGGTTTAGTCCTGGTTCAGTCCTGGTTTAGTCCTGGTTTAGTCCTGGTTTAGTCCTTGTTTAGTCCTTGTTTAGTTCTGGTTTAGTCCTTGTTTAGTCCTTGTTCAGTCCTTGTTTAGTCCTGGTTTAGTTCTGGTTTAGTCCTTGTTTAGTCCTGGTTCAGTCCTGGTTTAGTCCTTGTTTAGTCCTGGTTTAGTCCTGGTTTAGTCCTGGTTCAGTCCTGGTTCAGTCCTGGTTTAGTCCTTGTTTAGTCCTTGTTTAGTCCTGGTTTAGTCCTTGTTTAGTCCTTGTTTAGTCCTGGTTTAGTTCTGGTTTAGTCCTTGTTTAGTCCTGGTTCAGTCCTGGTTTAGTCCTGGTTTAGTCCTTGTTTAGTCCTGGTTCAGTCCTGGTTTAGTCCTGGTTCAGTCCTGGTTTAGTCCTGGTTCAGTCCTGGTTTAGTCCTTGTTTAGTCCTTGTTTAGTCCTGGTTCAGTCCTGGTTTAGTCCTGGTTTAGTCCTTGTTTAGTCCTGGTTCAGTCCTGGTTTAGTCCTGGTTCAGTCCTGGTTTAGTCCTGGTTCAGTCCTGGTTTAGTCCTGGTTTAGTCCTTGTTTAGTCCTGGTTCAGTCCTGGTTTAGTCCTGGTTCAGTCCTGGTTTAGTCCTGGTTCAGTCCTGGTTTAGTCCTTGTTCAGTCCTTGTTTAGTCCTGGTTTAGTTCTGGTTTAGTCCTTGTTTAGTCCTGGTTCAGTCCTGGTTTAGTCCTGGTTTAGTCCTTGTTTAGTCCTGGTTCAGTCCTGGTTTAGTCCTGGTTCAGTCCTGGTTTAGTCCTGGTTCAGTCCTGGTTTAGTCCTTGTTTAGTCCTGGTTTAGTCCTTGTTTAGTCCTGGTTTAGTCCTTGTTTAGTCCTTGTTTAGTCCTTGTTTAGTCCTTGTTTAGTCCTGGTTCAGTCCTGGTTTAGTCCTGGTTTAGTCCTTGTTTAGTCCTTGTTTAGTCCTGGTTTAGTCCTAGTTTAGTCCTTGTTCGTGTTACTCTACTGTACTGGGACATTTTTGGTTATTTTTGTCTCTACAATTAATTTAATCCATAAATATTCAACATTCAACATCCTCTCTTCTGATTGGCTCTTTGGTTGCTATGACACTCGTGGTCGGATTAGCCTTTACACCTGCTGTGGCCTCGATGAGCTTCATTTGGAGCTGAAGCTGTGGGTGAAACACGCTCACTCAGTCGCTTCTTTACACAGTCTGTGGTAAATACATAAATAAAATGTTTTGAGTTGAGTTTTTGTCTGTTTCAGGACCAAAGGCTGAAACGACGCAGATCCTCGTTGTGGCTCCGTCTCCGTTGGAGGCTCTGGAGCAGGTGCTGCGTTCACTGGCTCATTGCAGACGTGGGAGTTTCCATTTCACAGGGAGCTGCAGCATGATTCATACAGACGTCTAGATCCAATTAACACCGACGTGAACCCACAGAAGCTCCTCTGAAACGACTGCACCTGAAGAAACACCACCAAAGGAACAATGGAACGTTCTGGGAGTTTTATGGAGAAATAGAACAGAAACAGACTGTGGTAATAATAATAATAAATGTGTTCTAATGTTGTTCCCTCCTCAAAAACAGACCTGGAGTTGTGTTTTGTTTCATTCACACATGTTTGAGTCACTTTATTATTAGTCTGTAACATCTACAAAGCTCAAAATGCGACGTTCCACCTTGTGATGTCATCAAGTGGGAGTTTTCACGTTTAATAGACTTTATTTTTTAAGTTTTAAACATTTTATTTAACCTTTCTTTAATCGGGAAAGCCCCCGCTTGAGTTTGAAATCTCTTATTCAAGTGGAACTGGCCAAGGTAACGCTCTTCCCTTAGCAACGCTGTCAATCAAACCTGTTGCTAACGCTAACAGGAGCGACCTCGGGGAAAGAAGGACCTGATGTGTCTGTTATTAATGTTCATATCTTGATTTACAGACACAATAGTGAAATAAAAACCCCAGACCTGGACGTTCTGGTTGTCTGCGAAAACTACAGTCACAACCTAGCATTAGCATTAGCATTAGCACTAGCACTAGCATTAGCACCCAGCATTAGGCACCTTTTTTCAGTGAGTCCTGAAAATCAAACTCCTAAACAGGACTATGAACGCTCGCTTTTTCTTGAGTTTTCAGACGATCTTAAAACTTTTTTGGTAATGCTAATGTGAGCATTGTGTCGCCAAGACAACTGCTGAACTTTCTTCAATAGACATACATGTTGAACAGCCCCAGCGTGACGTCACTGCAAAGTATCAATAATCATTTTTTTTTAAAATTGTTTTTCGTTTGCACATATGGTCAATTTTTTGTTATTGTAGCAAAAACATGTCCAGTAACATCTCCGTCTATTTTTCTCCATGTTCTGGACATGTTCTGGACGTGTTTTGGACGTGTTTTGGACGTGTTTTGGACGTGTTTTGGGCATGTTTTGGACGTGTTCTGTACATGTTCTGGACGTGTTCTGGACATGTTCTGGACGTGTTCTGGACATGTTCTGGATGTGTTCTGGACATGTTTTGGACGTGTTCTGGAGGTCTTCTGGACATGTTCTGGACGTGTTCTGGACGTGTTCTGGACATGTTCTGGACGTGTTCTGGACATGTTCTGGACATGTTCTGGATGTGTTCTGGACGTGTTCTGGACATGTTCTGGACGTGTTCTGGACGTGTTCTGGATGTGTTCTGGACCTGTTCTGGAGGTCTTCTGGACGTGTTCTGGACGTGTTCTGGACGCGTTCTGGACATGTTCTGGATGTGTTCTGGACGTGTTCTGGACGTGTTCTGGATGTGTTCTGGATGTGTTCTGGACCTGTTCTGGAGGTCTTCTGGACCTGTTCTGGACCTGTTCTGGACGTGTTCTGGACGTGTTCTGGACGCGTTCTGGACATGTTCTGGGTGTGTTCTGCCCCTCCCTGAGTCTCTCATTCCTCTGCCTTTGACTTCGCTCGAGTGAATGTTTGCACAAGGAAGTTACAGCAGTTTAAGGGGAAAAAGCATTTGGCAAAGTTTTGACGGGTCCAGTCTGACTCTGCTGCTACAAATCAGGCCCAGATGGAGGAGAAGAGGAGGAAGAGGAGGAGGAGAGGAGGGGGAGAGGTAGAAGGACAGAGGGAGGTAGAGCTCCTGTGTAAATCTACGTTTCCTGTTTCAGAGCGAGTTCAGACTCTTTTGGAAAATCTGATTGTTTCTCCCAGTCACTTTAAACTGAAACTATGAACGAGACCAAATCTGTCCATCCACTGTGGCTCAGTTGGTAGAGCATTTGTCCATTGACCCACAGATTGGCGGTGCGATTCCAGCTCCAACAGATGAATGCTGTTATTGTGTCCTCGGGCAAGACACTTAACCCCCCTCGTCCCAGTTTAACGTCCTCTGTCCCGGTGACGTCTCAGTCCATCATGTGGTTCAGGTGGAGCCTTTTTACTCTCACACACCTGAGACACTGTCCTGAAGAAGACGGCCTGCAGATGGCGCTGTCCTCCTGCCTCTACCGGTAAAAAAGACAGCGCCTTTTAAATCAGCTGACCGGACACGCCGCAGCAACATCACGTGACCACTGTGAGGCGCTAGTGAGCTCCAAACTGTCAGGGATGAAAACAAACTGAACCTTGGTCTGGAAAAAAAAATAAATAAAAAAAAGGAGGAGGTTAGGGAAAATAGGACGTTTAACTCCACTTTAGTGAATTGTTTCGTGTACTTGTCATGAGATTCCACTAGGGGCGCTGTTCCTCTGTGTGCAGATACATCACACTGAGTCTATTTGAGTCGACTGAGTCATTCACAGCATGAGTCAAACGGCCTCATTCACTTCAATCAGAACCATTCAAAAATACACCTCCAGCACAACACAGACCTGCGCCCGACGAGTACCTTTAATTATAGCTCATAAGTGCGCTTTAAAGACACAGTGCGGAACTTTCAGACACACAAGAGACTACAGGGGGGTCAAACTCAAATTCACAGAGACCGAAACTAAAAACTCTTGTGTCTAAGTAAATATTTATTAAAAAATTTCAACAAGATCTACATGTTTTTCAGAAGAGCTGGATTAAATGTGAGTGAGGCGACAGGAGCAGATGCTAAAGTGTCAACAGAAGGGGCGGGGCCAGTGCCGACGTATTTGCAAAGCATTCTGGGATTCGTAGCATTAGCAGAACATGCTCTGTACTGGCGCGGCGGGTCAGCTCTAATACATGTTTGATATGATCTCACGAGCCAAATATAAGTTAAGGAGTTATTTTCACTTTTTATTTATTTATTTATTTATTTATTTTTAGTTACTTTGAGGTGTGTGTGTTTGTTTTTGTTTTTTTGTTTTTTCTTTATTATTATTATTATTATTTTGTTATTTTGACTTGTTTTTTTTTTTACTTTTTTGATGTTTTTGTTTATTTATTTATTTTGGTTGTTTTGAGGAGTTTTTTGTTTATTTTCTTTCTTTTTTTAGTTATTTTGAGGGTTTTTTTATTAATTTTTTTATTTTTATTTTTTTATTTTGTCTTTATTTTTGTTTTGTTTTTAAATCTATGTCCTCTCTCTGTCCCCTCTGTGTCCTCTGTCCCCTCTCTGTCTCTGCTGCTTCAGACTCATTTTGGTCTTAAATGTTCGTATTAACCCTCTACATGATCCTGGGGTTTTTATTTCACTATTGTGTCTGTAAATCAAGATATGAACATTAATAACAGACAAATCAGGTCCTTCTTTCCCCGACGTTGCTCCTGTTAGCGTTAGCAACAGGTTTGATTGACAATGTTGCCTGAGAAGGGGTGTTACCTTCAGCCTCGCTCCTGATTGGCTCTGTGGTTGCTATGATACTCGCGGTCAGAACTCCAGATTAGCCGCTGTACCTGCTCTGGCCTCGATGAGCTTCAGTTGGTGACGTCAGACTCACTCAGTCACTTCTTTACACAGTCTGCGGCTATAATCTTCCACAATCTGGCATAAAACGTGTCTATCTCCATGGAGAATGTTCCGCAGTATGGTTTTAACTTTCTGTTTCCATGGAAGCGAGCTGTGATGTTCCACCTCCGGAGAGTTACACGCTGCACCTGATCTCCATTCGTGCTGCTCTCAATAATCCTCTACTGAGCCTCAGAAAATAAGTGGTTTGAATTTTCCCAGAATTGTTACCTCAGAGTTAAAAAAAATAAAATAAAAAAAATAAAAGGTGCAGTTTTACATTCCTAAATCATTGCTGGACACATTCTAAGTAATTGTACCATCTGTTAAAACTGCATACTGACACTAACATGCCGGGACATGTTTGCTATCAGCTAACATTATTGTTTTCCCACATGAATATTCTCTCTGCTGCCAGTAGATGGAGCTGCACCGGAGTCAAGACGGAGAGTGCGGGAAATAATGTCTCGTTCTGTAAACAGCCAATTTCTTAAGTAACAAAATCACAAACTCAATACTTAAAGAGCCTGTGTTACTTTATTTTCAGATCTCACTCTGTTCCACCTTGTGATGTCATCGTGTGGTGATACAGGAAGTGCTCCACTGTGTTTTTAAACTCCACACACCTTCATTTATAGAATCACTTGGATCATTTCAGTCCTGGAGTTGCCACTTATCGACTGAACTAAAGGTAAAAAGAGGAGGAGTTCACTTGAAAACTCCCACTTGATGACATCACAAGGTGGAACGTCGCATTTTGATATTTGTAGATGTTACAGACTAATAATAAAGTGACTCAAACATGTGAATGAAACAAAACACAACTCCAGGTCTGTTTTTGTGACGAGGAAACGACATTAGAACAGATCAGAAAATTGCGTAATATGGGCCCTTACAACATTTTTTATTTTATTTTTTTTTACTTTCTACATTTTATTTACACACAAAAGACATCAAATATACGCAGTAATATATATATGGAATTTTCTAGCAATAAAAAACTGTTAAAAATCTCTCTAAATATTTTTTAACGGAGCAAAAGTTGGGTATTTATTAAAGGTAAAAGGAGCTGTTCACTTGAAAACTCCCACTTGATGACATCACAAGGTGGAACGTCGCATTTTGATCTTTGGAGATGTAACAGACGAATAATAAAGTGACTCAAACATGTGAGAATGAAACAAAACACAACTCCAGGTCTGTTTTTGATGCTCTAACGTGGATTAAAGCTACATCAGTCCATTTTGTGTCATACAGGATCTTTCACATTTTTCCAGTTTTAAACCTTAAAATCGAAGCTTAAATCTTCTTCCACTTTTCCAGATTTTTGAATATGACCAGGCCAAAGTCTGCGCCACTGAAGGATTTTATTGCAGGAACATTCAGTGAGTCATTTTCACGAATTACCTCTAATTTTGTGTCCTTTGAAATGTGCGAGTTTGAGGCTCAGCTCCAGAGACTGAAGAAAAGCCGAGGTGTGACATTAAGTGGAAATCGACTGTTTCACTGGGACATAGAGATCTGTGTGAAACAACCAGCTCCATGCAAATGAGCCAAACGAGACCAACTGCAGCTGTTTGGACACACTAAATATAACTATAACTACACGAACTGCACGAAATATAAATATAACTACACGAAATACACGAAATATAAATATAAATACACGAAATATAACTAAATGAACA
The DNA here is from genome assembly GCF_009829125.3 of Periophthalmus magnuspinnatus. Classification (NCBI taxonomy): domain Eukaryota; kingdom Metazoa; phylum Chordata; class Actinopteri; order Gobiiformes; family Gobiidae; genus Periophthalmus; species Periophthalmus magnuspinnatus. The sequence goes on along the minus strand of NC_047128.1, from coordinate 1,073,175 downwards.
CAAAATGCACAAAAAATTCAGGTTAGAACGTCGTTAGTGCATCAAAAACGGACCTGGATGTGTTGTGTTTTGTTTGTGTTTGTAAAGTTAAAGCCAAACTCTGGAACATTCAGCTGAAATGTCCAGTTAAAAGTCAGGTTTGTGGACATGCGAGCCCACTCAGAGGAAGAACACAGGTTTTTCTATGTGTTTCGGTGCAATAAAAAACATCCATAATGAACAAAAATAGATATTAGTTCAGTCTATTAGTCCATGTTTTGGCAGAAAAGTTCCACACTGAAGCTTTAACGGTGCTGTATCACACAAAAGTGACTCTTTGGAGCTTTAGTCCATGTTCTAACGCTGTTCTCTCCACAAAAAAACAGACCTGGATGTGTTGTGTTTTGTTTGTGTTTGTAAAGTTAAAGCCAAACTCTGGAACATTCACCTGAAATGTCCAGTTAAAAGTCAGGTTTGTGGAGATGCGAGCCCACTCAGAGAAAGGACGTAGGTTTTCAGCGCAATAAAAACATCCATAATGAAAAAAATAGATATTAGTTTAGGCTGTTAGTCTATTTTTTGGCAGAAAAGTTACACACTGAAGCTTTAAAGGTGCTACATCGCACAAAAGTGACTGTTTAAGCTTTAATCCACGTTAGAACGATGTTTATCATCAAAAACAGACCTGGAGTTGTGTTTTGTTTCATTCTCACCTGTTTGAGTCACTTTATTATTAGTCTGTCACATCTACAAAGATCAAAATGCGACGTTCCACCTTGTGATGTCATCAAGTGGGAGTTTTCAAGTTAACTCCTCCTCCTTTTACCTTTAGTTCAGTTGAGATTTGCGAGGATTTCCAGAGCTGAAATGATCCAAATGATTCTATAAATGAAGGTGTGTGGAGTTTAAAAACACAGTGGAGCACTTCCTGTATCACCACACGATGACATCACAAGGTGGAACGGAGTGTTTTTTTCAGTTTGAGAGAAGAACTCGGCTTAAATCTGCAGGTTTTTGCGTTAAATGTGTGAGAATGAAACAAAAAAAACACAACTCCAGGTCTGTGTGTGAAGAGGAAACATTAGAGCAGAGATCAGAGGATAGAGTCATACGTCCACTTTAAATAAATCAATATATGATGTCACATTTTTCCAAGTGAGACAGAATTCCTTGGAGCAGTCCGGCCAATTTACAGGTCAGTCTACGTTCCTACCTTCACCTGTGGTCATGAGCTTTGGGTAATAACTGAAGGAACAAGAACAAATAAATGGTGAAAAATCCGTTTCTTCTGCAGAGTGAGGAGCTCGGAGTAGCGCCGCCGCTCTTCCACGTTGACAGGAGCGAGATGATCTGGCTCGGGCGTCCGTTTGGGAGGTGCTGATGTTCAATGGGAGGAGACAATGGACACGCCGGAGGAGCTATGTCCCTCAGCTGGTCTGGGAACATCTCAGGATCTCCACAGAAGAGCTGGAGGAGTGTGTGTGTGTGTGTGTGTGTGTGTGTGGGTGTGTGACGGCGAAGGCGACACACACTCCTCACACTCAGACCCAGATCACACTCAGACACATCCAGCAGCTTCTATATTTAGGATTTTCAACATGAACATCGAAGAACGAAGCTCGATCAGATTGGACAGATTCTACGAAGACGGATGTGGAGAACGCCGTGATGTCATGCGGTGATACAGGAAGTGACGTGTGTGTGTGTGTGTGTGTGTAATGCGTCAGACTAGCGCTTCTTTTCTGTAAAAAAAGGCTTTGAGACGCTCCACACGTGAGCAGCGCGAGGTAACGACGGGATTAACGGGAGATCGGAGCTCGCCGGCAAACGTTTGGGTCATAACTTTTTAACTTTTGTTCCGTGAAATTAAAGGGGAACTTTCGCCAAACACTTAACGGCGCCGCAGAGTCCACTGTTCCATTACAACTCTTTTATTTTAGGTTTAAATTAATGCAGCCGAACTGTCTCTGGTCTCGCTCCAGACGCTTTGAGTGTGATCGGGCGCTGCCATTCTGAAATAAGATAAGACGACCTTTATTTGTCCCACAACGGGGAAATTCCAGTGTTGCAACGTAAAGTTTAAGAACAGAAATAGGCTCGATTCTACAATACTGTTATGTTCAGATGTTTAACCCTCTGGTGCACAGCGGTCACTGCAGTGGACGGCTACGAAAACAGAACTTTCTCTTTAATGCATTGGTCTAAATGGTGGAGTGCTCTCTGCTGCCACACTCCATTGAGCTACATTCAGTGGTCAGTCGGTGTAACTGCAAGTAAATTTCCTTGGTTTTTGATTGTTTTTCTTATTCAGGCATAAACTTTGCGCCTATATAGTGTTGAAATTTCCTCCCAAAAATTGTTAAAATGTTTTCCAAAGCATAAAAAGAAACATATGTCTGTTTCTTTACAATAGAACACAAGTTAATTCATTTTTACAGGCAGTTCACGATGTTGTTTCATGTCCTGAGAAGAAGAAAAACACGTCAGAAAAAAATCTTGACCAAGGCTTTTATAATTCATGCATCAGATGTGTGACGTACAGGGCTAGCATAGCACTGTTAGCATCGTACAGTCTGAGCAGAAGCAGCAGAAGGAAACGTCTTTGGAGTCTCTTCTTCTCGTCTCGGCGCTGTTCATGCGTCAATAACCACGATAATAAAAGTGATATTTTAAACTTGGCTTTTATTTTGAGTGTTTTTTTGTAAATACCTTTCCAAACATTTTACGGTGACAAATAAATGGACGTAGCTAAACCCCGCTAGCCGCCGCGTCCCAAACAGGAAGCGATCACGGGCGCACTTCCTGCTCCTTCAACTCAGAGCAGGGAGTTGAGAGCGGCGTCGTGGGCGGAGCCAGAATCTCCGCCCAGCTCCAGGCAAGACGTAGAAGAGAGGAGGGAAAACAGCACAGAACACGCAAAAAATCAGAATCCGAACACAGACTCGTCGTTCTGTCTTAAATGTTCGTATTAACCCTCTACATGATCCTGGGGTTTTTATTTCACTATTGTGTCTGTAAATCAAGATATGAACATTAATAACAGACAAATCACATGTTTTATCTCATTTTATTAAGTTATTTTGAGGTTTTGGGTTTTTTGTTTATTTTTTTTTATTTTTTTGAGGATTTTCTTTTTTTTTCCTTTTTTTTTTTTTAGGAAATTTTGAGTTCATTTATTTATTTATTTTGGTTATTTTGAGGATTTTTTTTATTTTATTTTTTAGTTATATTGAGGTCATTTATTTATTTTTTGTTATTTTGAGGGTTTTTCTTATTTTGAGTTTTTTTTTTTTTATTTATTTTGAGTTTGGGTTTTTTTTGTTACTTTGAGTTCTTTTTTTTTTTTTTAACTGTCCCCTCTGTCTCTGCTGCTTCAGACTCATTCTGGTCTTAAATGTTCGTATTAACCCTCTACATGATCCTGGGGTTTTTATTTCACTATTGTGTCTGTAAATCAAGATCTGAACATTAATAACAGACAAATCACACATGTTTTATCTCATTTTATTAAGTTATTTTGAGGTTTTGAGTTTTTTTGCTTTGTTTTTTGTTTTTTTGGTTTTTTTTTGAGGATTTTCTTTTTCTTTTTTTTCTTTTTTTTTTAGGTCATTTTGAGTTCATTTACTTTTTTTTGGGTTATTTTGAGGATTTTGGTAGTTTTTTTTTAGTTATATTGAGTTCATTTATTTATTTTTGTTTATTTTGAGGGTTTTTCTTCTGTATTTTTTTTAAGTTATTTTGATTTCATTTATTTATTTTAGTTTTGTTATTTTGAGTTTGTTTTTTGGGTTTTTTTTTGTTAGTTTGAGTTCTTTTTTTTTTATCTGTCCTCTCTCTGTCTCTGCTGCTTCAGACTCATTCTGGTCTTAAATGTTCGTATTAACCCTCTACATGATCCTGGGGTTTTTATTTCACGATTGTGTCTGTAAATCAAAATATGAACATAGCTTTTACCCGCTAGCGTTAGCAACAGGTTTGATTGACAGCGTTGCTAAGCGCCTGGAACTCGGCTCCACATTAGCCGCTATATCTGCTAGCCTCGATGAGCTTCAGTCCGCTGTCTGTGGATCTGACTTGTTGGAGACAGATAAGTTTAAAGCCATAGAGTGGAGCTTTCTGGGCAAATCGTGTTTCCACTGAGAAAATTAAAGAACAGACAGTCCACCAGAAAAGTCCCACACTGCACTTTTAAACTGCGTGAGTGTGAGACTGTGAGTAAACCCGAAGATCTGACCTAAAAAGGATTTGTTTAGTTGTTTAGTTTAAATTTCACCGTGATTCAAACAGTTTCTCGTCGCGTTCGGGCTGAAGTCTGTGTCAGCTTCAGAGAAAGAGGAAGTGACCGCGTTTATTCATCTAAAACAGGAACACGCTGATAAAACCGTTTGTAAATTTCTCCTCAAAAATACATTTTAAACTATGATCTACATATTTGATTGTTGCTTTTCAGATTTGCGACGTGATGATGTCATACTCCCACAGGTCAGGGGTCAGTTTTGTCGATCACGCTGGACTTTACCATGAAATATACAAAAGTTAACATGTAAACTTTACATGTAACTGCAGAAGTCACAATAACAAACCTAAAAATAAAAATAAAAAACATAAAATTGGTGCTTATTCTGTTTATATAAATGGACAGTTAATCTGCTGAAAAGACACGAGGTAAATATGAACGTCAGGTCTCAACTTAGTCCTGGGTTAGTCTTGGTTTTTAGTCCTTGTTTAGTCCCAGTTTAGTTTTGGTTCAGTCCTGGTTTAGTCCTGGTTTAGTCCTGATTTGGTCCTGGTTTGGTCCTGGTTTAGTCCTGGTTTAGTCCTGATTTGGTCCTGGTTTGGTCCAGGTTTAGTCCTGGTTTAGTCCTGGTTTAGTCCTGGTTTAGTCCTTGTTCAGTCCTGGTTTAGTCCTGGTTTAGTCCTTGTTCAGTCCTGGTTTAGTCCTTGTTCAGTCCTGGTTTAGTCCTGGTTCAGTCCTGGTTTAGTCCTGGTTTAGTCCTGCTTCAGTCCTGGTTTAGTCCTGGTTTAGTCCTGGTTTAGTCCTTGTTCAGTCCTGGTTAGTCCTGGTTTAGTCCTTGTCCAGTCCTGGTTTAGTCCTTGTTCAGTCCTGGTTAGTCCTGGTTTGGTCCTGGTTTAGTCCTGGTTTTTAGTCCTGGTTTAGTCCGAGTTAAGTTTTGGTTTAGTCTTGGTTTAGTCCTGGTTTAGTCCTCGTTTAGTCCTGTTTTATTCCTGGTTTAGTCCTGATTTGGTCTTGGTTTTTAGTCCTTGTTCAGTCCTGGTTTAGTCCTGGTTTAGTCCTGGTTTAGTCCTGGTTTAGTCCTGGTTTGGTCCTAGTTTAGTCCTTGTTTAGTCCTGGTTTAGTCCTGGTTTAGTCCTGGTTCAGTCCTGGTTCAGTCCTGGTTCAGTCCTGGTTCAGTCCTGGTTTAGTCCTTGTTCAGTCCTGGTTTAGTCCTTGTTCAGTCCTGGTTTAGTCCTGGTTTGGTCCTGGTTTAGTCCTGGTTTAGTCCTTGTTCAGTCCTGGTTCAGTCTTGGTTTAGTCCTGGTTTAGTCCTGGTTTTTAGTCCTGGTTTAGTCCGAGTTAAGTTTTGGTTTAGTCTTGGTTTAGTCCTGGTTTAGTCCTCGTTTAGTCCTGTTTTATTCCTGGTTTAGTCCTGATTTGGTCTTGGTTTTTAGTCCTTGTTCAGTCCTGGTTTAGTCCTGGTTTAGTCCTGGTTTAGTCCTGGTTTAGTCCTGGTTTAGTCCTGGTTTGGTCCTAGTTTAGTCCTTGTTTAGTCCTGGTTTAGTCCTGGTTTAGTCCTGGTTCAGTCCTGGTTCAGTCCTGGTTCAGTCCTGGTTTAGTCCTTGTTCAGTCCTGGTTTAGTCCTGGTTTAGTCCTTGTTCAGTCCTGGTTTAGTCCTTGTTCAGTCCTGGTTTAGTCCTGGTTCAGTCCTGGTTTAGTCCTGGTTTAGTCCTGCTTCAGTCCTGGTTTAGTCCTGGTTTAGTCCTGGTTTAGTCCTTGTTCAGTCCTGGTTAGTCCTGGTTTAGTCCTTGTCCAGTCCTGGTTTAGTCCTTGTTCAGTCCTGGTTAGTCCTGGTTTAGTCCTTGTCCAGTCCTGGTTTAGTCCTTGTTCAGTCCTGGTTAGTCCTGGTTTAGTCCTTGTTCAGTCCTGGTTAGTCCTGGTTTAGTCCTGGTTTAGTCCTTGTTCAGTCCTGGTTCAGTCCTGGTTTAGTCCTGGTTTAGTCCTGGTTTAGTCCTTGTTCAGTCCTGGTTTAGTCCTGGTTCAGTCCTGGTTTAGTCCTGGTTTAGTCCTGGTTCAGTCCTGGTTTAGTCCTGGTTTAGTCCTGGTTTAGTCCTGGTTCAGTCCTGGCTGACATATTAAACTATGATCTACATATTTAATCGTTTCTTTTCAGATTTGCGACGTGATGATGTCATACTCCCACAGGTCAGGGGTCAGTTTTGTCGATCACGCTGGACTTTACCATGAAATATACAAAAGTTAAAGCACAAACGTCAAACCTGATCATTTTTTATCAAGAACTCAGCGTGTTACACCATAAATCTGTATTTTAACCATATCTATCTGTGTTAAATGTGACTGTCCGTGGTGATGTTTGTGGTCGGTTCATGTTCTAAAGATCGTGCCGTGCTGTAGTGACTCCTCTGGATTATTCACTTAATCGTGATTCACTTTGTGCAGTTATTACAAAGAACAATTATTTTAGTATTTGAAGTTTTTCTTAGATGTTAGTCGTTACACAGGAAGTTTCAGTCCTGTGACCTGCGTGATTCCCCTGGTCCAAACTTTTCACCGACTCATTTAGATTAACTTTTGTGTAATTTCTATTTTTGAGGAAGTCGCATTTCTATATAAAAACACAACTCCTGCACCAAACACACCAAAGACGACAAAGACGACAAAGACGACAAAGACGACACAAACGATAAAGACCCCAAAGACACAAGGTAAGTTTAGAGGTCTCAGATTAGTCTTGGTTTTGTCCTGGTTTAGTCCTGTTTTTTTTTTTTTTTTTTTTTTTTCCAGGTTTAGTCCTTGTTTAATCCTGGCCTCGTTCTGGTTTTGTCCTGGTTTAGTCCTGGTTCATTCCTGGTTTAGTCCTGGTTTAGTCCTAATTTAGTCCTAATTTAGTCCTGGTTTAGTCCTGGTTTAGTCCTGGTTTAGTCCTGGTTCAGTCCTGGTTTAGTCCTGGTTCAGTCCTGGTTTAGTCCTGGTTTAGTCCTGGCTGAGTCCTGGTTTAGTCCTGGTTTAGTCCTGGTTCAGTCCTAATTTAGTCCTGGTTTAGTCCTGGTTTAGTCCTGGTTCAGTCCTGGTTTAGTCCTGGTTCAGTCCTGGTTTAGTCCTGGTTTAGTCCTGGCTGAGTCCTGGTTTAGTCCTGGTTTAGTCCTGGTTCAGTCCTGGTTTAGTCCTGATTTAGTCCTGGCTCAGTACTTGTTTAGTCCTGGTTCAGTCCTTATTTAGTCCTGGTTTAGTCCTGGTTTAGTCCTGGTTTAGTCCTGATTTAGTCCTGGTTCAATCCTGGTTCAGTCCTGGTTCAGTCCATGTTTAGTCCTGGTTCAGTCCTGGTTTAGTCCTGGTTTAGTCCTGGTTTAGTCCTTGTTCAGTCCTGGTTTAGTCCTGGTTCAGTCCTGGTTTAGTCCTGGTTTAGTCCTTGTTCAGTCCTGGTTCAGTCCTGGTTTAGTCCTGGTTTAGTCCTGGTTTAGTCCTTGTTCAGTCCTGGTTTAGTCCTGGTTCAGTCCTGGTTTAGTCCTGGTTTAGTCCTGGTTCAGTCCTGGTTTAGTCCTGGTTTAGTCCTGGTTTAGTCCTGGTTCAGTACTGGCTGACATTTTAAACTATGATCTACATATTTAATCGTTTCTTTTCAGATTTGCGACGTGATGATGTCATACTCCCACAGGTCAGGGGTCAGTTTTGTCGATCACGCTGGACTTTACCATGAAATATACAAAAGTTAAAGCACAAACGTCAAACCTGATCATTTTTTATCAAGAACTCAGCGTGTTACACCATAAATCTGTATTTTAACCATATCTATCTGTGTTAAATGTGACTGTCCGTGGTGATGTTTGTGGTCGGTTCATGTTCTAAAGATCGTGCCGTGCTGTAGTGACTCCTCTGGATTATTCACTTAATCGTGATTCACTTTGTGCAGTTATTACAAAGAACAATTATTTTAGTATTTGAAGTTTTTCTTAGATGTTAGTCGTTACACAGGAAGTTTCAGTCCTGTGACCTGCGTGATTCCCCTGGTCCAAACTTTTCACCGACTCATTTAGATTAACTTTTGTGTAATTTCTATTTTTGAGGAAGTCGCATTTCTATATAAAAACACAACTCCTGCACCAAACACACCAAAGACGACAAAGACGACAAAGACGACAAAGACGACACAAACGATAAAGACCCCAAAGACACAAGGTAAGTTTAGAGGTCTCAGATTAGTCTTGGTTTTGTCCTGGTTTAGTCCTGTTTTTTTTTTTTTTTTTTTTTTTTCCAGGTTTAGTCCTTGTTTAATCCTGGCCTCGTTCTGGTTTTGTCCTGGTTTAGTCCTGGTTCATTCCTGGTTTAGTCCTGGTTTAGTCCTAATTTAGTCCTAATTTAGTCCTGGTTTAGTCCTGGTTTAGTCCTGGTTTAGTCCTGGTTCAGTCCTGGTTTAGTCCTGGTTCAGTCCTGGTTTAGTCCTGGTTTAGTCCTGGCTGAGTCCTGGTTTAGTCCTGGTTTAGTCCTGGTTCAGTCCTAATTTAGTCCTGGTTTAGTCCTGGTTTAGTCCTGGTTCAGTCCTGGTTTAGTCCTGGTTCAGTCCTGGTTTAGTCCTGGTTTAGTCCTGGCTGAGTCCTGGTTTAGTCCTGGTTTAGTCCTGGTTCAGTCCTGGTTTAGTCCTGATTTAGTCCTGGCTCAGTACTTGTTTAGTCCTGGTTCAGTCCTTATTTAGTCCTGGTTTAGTCCTGGTTTAGTCCTGGTTTAGTCCTGATTTAGTCCTGGTTCAATCCTGGTTCAGTCCTGGTTCAGTCCATGTTTAGTCCTGGTTCAGTCCTGGTTCAATCCTGGTTCAGTCCTGGTTCAGTCCATGTTTAGTCCTGGTTCAGTCCTGGTTTAGTCCTGGTTTAGTCCTGGTTTAGTCCTGGTTCAGTCCTGGTTTAATCCTGGTTTAGTTCTCGTGCAGTATTAGACCTGTTTTAACAGTACATATGTTCCAGAAGTTGTTCTGTTGCCATGGCGCTGGTGAGGTGCATCGTGGGTACTGTAGTCCTGTTCACTCTGCTCTCGTGGACAGAGGCGGGGGTAAGACCTGTGTGAACATCTACTCAAACCCATGTGTGTGTGTAAAAATACTCAAAAGTACTGAATGTTTTTGATGCTCGTTTTGGGTTTAGACTTTGAGAAACTCCACGGACGAGTCGACGGGATCTGAGAGACCGGAGCTGGTCCACGACGACTTAGGTGAGACGCTTTTGAATCTGTTGAATCCAGGATTTAAAACTTTACATGAAACTGCAGAAATCACAATAACAAACCTAAAAATAAAAGAATTGGTGCTTATCCTGTTTATATAAATGGACATAGTTAATCTGCTAAAAAGACACGAGGAAAGTATGAACGTCAGGTCTCAACTTAGACCTGGGTTAGTCCTGGTTTAGATCTGGTTTAGTCCGGGTTTAGTCCTGGTTAAGTTTTGGTTTAGACCTGTTTTAGTCCTGATTTTTAGTCCTGGTTTAGTCCTGGTTTAATCCTGGTTTAGTCCTAGTTTAGTTCTGGTTTAGTCCTGGTTTAGTCCTGGCTTTTAGTTCGGGTTTAGTCCTGCTTTAGTCCTGGTTTGGTCTTGGTTTGGTCCTGGTTTGGTCCTGGTTCGATCCTGGTTCTGTCCTGGTTTTGTCCTGGTTTAGTCCTGGTTTAGTCCTAATTTAGTCCTGGTTTAGTCTTGGTTTAGTCCTGATTTAGTCCTAATTTAGTCCTGGTCTAGTCCTGGTTTAGTCGTGGTTTCGTCCTGGTTCGGTCCTGGTTTCGTCCTGGTTTAGTCCTGGTTTGGTCCTGCTTTAGTCCTTGTTTGGTCCTGGTGTGGTCCTGCTTTAGTCCTGGTTTGGTCCTGGTTTGGTCCTGGTTCGGTCCTGATTTGGTCTCTGGACTCACTCGTTCTGTTTTATGCCTGTTTTTAGTCCTGGTTTGGTCCTGGTTTGGTCCTGGTTTAGTCCTAGTTCGGTCCTTGTTCAGTCCTGGTTTAGTCCTGGTTCAGTCCTGGTTCGGTCTTTGTTCAGTCCTTGTTCAGTCCTGGTTTAGTCCTGGTTCAGTCCTGGTTCGGTCCTTGTTCAGTCCTTGTTCAGTCCTGGTTTAGTCCTGGTTTAGTCCTGGTTCAGTCCTGGTTCGGTCCTTGTTCGGTCCTGGTTTAGTCCTTGTTCAGTCCTGGTTCAGTCCTGGTTCGGTCCTGGTTCAGTCCTTGTTCGGTCCTTGTTTAGTCCTGGTTCAGTCCTGGTTTAGTCTCTGGACTCACTCGTTCTATCCCTTTGTTCCTGTGCAGGTGGACTTGGGGGGAGTGGTTCGTTCAGGCGCAGTCGGAGAAACGCAGACCCGTGTGTGAGGTCCGGCTGTAAATGGCCCAGGTCCAGTGATGGGAGAGTGTCTGTGCCGTACGAGCTCGACAGCAGCTACTGTGAGGAAACCTAAAGACCCAAAAACACTTCAAACCCAGTCCACCTCACAATAACACCACACTTTTCCTCCTCCAGCGCCCGAAGCCCAGGCGTTCATCCAGTCTTCCATGGAGACATTCGCACGATCGACCTGTGTCCAGTTCATCCCTCGGACCTTCGAGTCTGACTATCTGCACATCAGGAATCTCCAACAGTAAAACTCTCCTCAATGTCAAACATACTTCTCCTCAAAAGTCCTGACCGTTGCAGTGTGTACGTTTACATCCTCTGCTCTGTCTTGCGCAGCTGTCGATCGTTTGTCGGGCGTCGAGGCGGCGCTCAGACTCTGGAACTGAGTTTTCCTAATTGTTTCACGATCGGCATAATCCAACACGAGCTGCTCCACGCTCTGGGCTTCCACCACGAACAGTCTCGCTCCGACAGAGACCGCTACATCACGGTCAACTGGGACAATATCGACACTTTAGGTTTGGAAGATAAAGATCAGATTAAAATGTAAAATGTCTCAAAACCTGAAACCTCGTGAAATGTTCTCTCTGATTTTTTTTTGCAGAAAATAGGGAAAATTTTTACAAGGTGAACACAGTGAACCTGAGGACTCGCTACGACTACAACTCCATCATGCACTACCCCAGGTCAGTCCCATGACTCCACCCCCAGGTCACCACAATCCTCCATAAATGTGCAAAAACACGATCCTGCCGTGCTATCGCTAAATTAGCAGGATTAGCTCATTATAACGCGATAGTTCTGCTGTTTTTGGGTAAACAAAGCTCGTCAAAACATTAAAAGGAAACGTGGAGATCTAAATATGTGACGTGTTTGCAGTTTTATTAACAGTCATGGATTATTTTTGGGCTAATTTTCGGTTTCTTCCAGATTGGGGCCCGACGGGAAGCCTGTTCTGGAAGCAAAACCTTACTGGAGGGAGTTTGGGACCGCGACTGTAATGAGTAACACTGACCTCATACGGGTCCATCGTCTCTACTGCTCAAATTGGAACTGGCTTTGAACGTGTTGATTCGAGTGCTTCTAATCACGTTCTAACCGTTCTCCTCGTGCGGTAGAGCGATTCCCTTCAGCCTGACGCTTGTTGCGGAGAGCGTTCTGCTGCTAACGCCTCAAAAACATTAAAATCACCACAAAGACCACGTGTTGCCCTCAGACTGCGTAAAGAACTGGACTACGCAAATCTAATCGAGGCTAGAGCAGGTTACAGCGGCTAATTCGGAGCAGAGTTCTGACCGCGAGTATCATAGCAACCAAAGGGCCAATCCGGAGCGAGGCTGTTCAAGGTAACGCCCGTTTGGTTGAGCGGCGAGCAGGCACTTAGCAACGCTGTTAATCGAAACTGTTGCGAACGCTAGCGGGAGACAAAGGGCGTTACCTTCAACATCCTCGCTCCAGATTGGCTCTTTTGGTCGGAGTTCTGAATATGGAACTCCGACTTCGCCCCCGTAAGATTCCGGTTTATTTCGGAACTACAAACGCGTAAAGACAGAAAGTAGTTCAGCCAAAGGACAAAACCCCCGAGACACAAACAAAGAAGTGTAAAAAGTGCAGTGAGCGTCAAACTGGAGAAACTAAACAGCCGCTTCAAAAGAGAATGAACCAACACCGAGGAAGAGCAGCTCAGGACACAGTCGGCTGTTCATCTCCATCTCAAAGACGCTGACCACAACTTTGAAAAGAGCGAGGGTCAGATCTGAGCCAGAGAAATCAGACCTGGACGACTGAGCTATAACTGCTAACCTGGGGGACGTCGCACTCGCTTTTGTCCACGTCTTTACGCAGTCTGTGGGTTTGATTAGTAAACAAACTAAACCTCAACGCTACTAGCATAAACCTTCTGCACTCTAGCACATTCTCTCATATGTATTTTTGTATTTTTTTAATGTGTTTTTATGATTTGAGGAGTAAAGAACGTGAAAATAAAACATGGAATACCATACCTTGAGTCAATTTGCTTTGAATTTTTCCAGGATTGTTGCGTCATAGGTAGAAACCCTATGCTGTTTTTAAGTCCGTAAGAACATGAGTGATCAGACAGTCGGGTATGATTTGGCTTGGCTGGTTTTAAAGGTTAACAATGTCTTATACTGGATTTTAAATAAATATATACGCAATACTTCCGATGTTTAATTTCTACTGCGAAAACGTCAGACAAGAAACCACAGGATAAAGACTCAATAATAGCGGACAAAGATACAAAAATAAGTTTAAATTCAATCAAATCTGAATTTAACAAAGGTTCAAAATAATGCAAATAATGTTTTTTAAGAAGCTGAGGTCGACTTCAACAGAACTACACCAAACTGAACACAAGGGGGAGCTGTTACACTGAAAGATAAACTAAAACTACTAACGTAAAGTAACTATAAAGAAAATGCCCCATCCCTGGAAACAAAATTAAGAAAATATACACAGATATGAACGGAAATGATCAAATATGTGTCTAAACAAACGGATTAAATATGTGAATTGTGATTAGTAAATGAAATGAAATGTGTAAAATGTCGAGGAAGCACAGTGTCTCTGGTCTAATCCACAGACTGTTTATATAAATGGACAGAGCTAACCTGTTAGCCGCCACGGTCCAAACAGGAAGTGATCACGGTGCACTTCCTGCTCCATCGACTCTGGCTCCAATTCACTGAATATTGAAAAACTGTGTCCTCTGTCCTCGCTCTGTCTCTGCTGCTTCAGACTCATTTTGGTCTTAAATGTTTGTATTAACCCTCTACATGATCCATGATCCATTTTTATTTTTTTATTTATTTTTATTTTATTATTTTTTCAGTTATTTTTATTTTATTTATATATATTTTTATTGTATGTATTTTATTTTATGTTTTTTATTTTATTTATTTATTTATTGTAATTTTTTTGAAGTTTTTTTTTTTTTTTTTCTGTCTCCTCTCTCTGTCTCTGCTGCTTCAGACTCATTCTGGTCTTAAATGTTCATATTAACCCTCTACATGATCCTACATGAGTTTATTTTATTTTTTTTTATTTTTTTATTATTTTTTTCAGTTATTTTATTTATATATATTTTTTATTGTATGTATTTTATTTTAATTTTTTTTTTGTTTATTTATTTCATTTTTTTGTTATTTAGATTTTTTTTTTTTTTATTTTTTTTTTTAAGTTAATTTTTTTGTTTTTTGTCCCCTCTCTGTCTCTGCTGCTTCAGACTCATTCTGGTCTTAAATGTTTGTATTAACCCTCTACATGATCCTGGGGTTTTTATTTCACTATTGTGTCTGTAAATCAAGATCTGAACATTAATAACAGACACATCAGGTCCTTCTTTCCGCCTCGGTTTGTGTTAAAACGCAGTAACTTGGCGCTAACAGGACAGACTGGTTCTTGGATCATGGAGCTAGGGTGTCAGGCGACGGATCCGGTTGCTGTGGTGGTGTTTTCAGGGCGTGGTCTTTTGTCTGAGCACAGATACAAAAGTGCATCTCCAGTGTCTCTTCTGCAGATTTACACTGACCCGGACACGACCGCGGTCCAGAGGAGACCGCCGTCCTTCTCTCAGGTGAGTCCTGTGTCTCTATGTGACGTCTGAAGATGATTATGTAGTGAAGTGGTGAGTAGTGATGAGACGTTTGTGATGTGGCTCTTTTGTGGGATCTGAATCTTTTGGATCGGTTAATTTCTTTCTTTTTTTATTTTTTTTGTGATTTTTTTTTTCCATTTCATTCATCTGCAGTTATACTTACATTTTGATTAAACTTTTTCTCCTTTCTAAACCCCACACTTCCATCAAAATAAGGATAAAAAATATACATATAGTAATAATAAAAATAATAATAATACAAATAATAACAATAATTGATTAAAAAAAGAAGCAAAAAAATACACAATAAGGATAAAAATGCAAATATTGTAATAATAGTAGTAGTAGTAGTAGTAATAATAAAAAGAAGTAAAAAATGAATTAATAAATACACAGTAAGGATAATAATAATAACAATAATAATAATAATAAAAAATAAAAAGAAGCAAAAAAAATATACACAATAAGGATAAAAATACACATATTGTAATAGTAGTAGTAGTAGTAGTAGTAGTAATAAAAAGAAGTAAAAAAAATAAATACACAGTAAGGATAATAATAATAATAATAATAATAATAATAATATTAAAGCCGCAAGCGGCATCGAACGGCCCTCGCGGGCCGTGCTTCGCACTAGGCCGGCCCCGCACTCCCTGTGGGTGGCGCTAACGCGCCACTTGTCCCTTTTTTATTGCGGCTTTGGGCTGCACTTGTCACCAAACAAGTCAAAACACATTTGAAGTGCTGATGCACAAAATGAGAAAACATGGGTTTTCCAGGCATCGCCATGGCGACACCGTGCAAAATACAAACTTGGCCCATTGGACTTTTTTGATGGGGTTGACCTGAAGAATCACTGTGCCAAATTTCACATTCCTCAATGAAGCGAATAAGTCGTTATAAGACTTTAAAATGTACGAAAATGTTGAAATTTTCCCATTAGGATAACATGGGCGCTTTCGCGCATCGCCATGGCAACCCAGTGAAAAATATGACTTGGGTCTGATTGACTTTTTTGATCAGGATGACATGAAGAGTCATGGTGCCAAATTTCACATTATTCCATGAAACTAATATTTTTCCCATGAATGGGAAAAATTGGGAGGTTTCCCATTAGGATAACATTGGCAGTTTGGCGCATCGCCATGGCAACACGGTGCAAAAGACGACATAGGTCTGATTGACTTTATTGATTGGGATGACCCAATGGAATTTTGTGTCAAATTTGGTAACATTTGGGAAAACTAAATTTTCAGCCTTCCATACAAATTTATTTGTTATTCTATAGGGGGCGCTGTCGCGCCAAATTTATTTGTTTCACAATCAGGAGAATTAGGCATGAAAGTTTTACAACTGATTCGAATTTGACCAAAATCGGACTTTGCATGCGCAAACGGGAGCAAATTTTGAAATTTGAAAATTGCAAAAATTCCGATGGAATTTTGGGGCTTCGCCGCACGGAAACCGTAAAAGGGATCATCATAAATTGGATAACTTTAGATACCCCACTTGTCTAGATGACGTACAGTGAATTTCAGCCCTGCAGGTGAAGCGCCTTCAGAGGAGTTGACGAAAATGCGACGTCAGCGAAAACGCTGACTCGGCATTTTGGAATTTTCAATCCAAGATGGCCGACTTCCGGTGCGTCAGGGGGCGTGGCCACAATAATATTTTTTGTTTGGCATCTCTTGAAGAATGCATGTACCGAATTTCATGGCAGTATGAAAAAGTTGACGTTGACGTCTCCCATTGACGTCAAAAATTTGACTTTTGCAGGGGGCGCTGTCGCGCCATTTTTTTATGCCCAATGACGCACCACATAAAAAAATAAATTTTTCACCAGACCTGAATTATGGGCAAAATTTGGTGAGTTTTGGAATATGTTCAAAGGGTTAAATTCCTGCTCAAAGAGCAGAAGAAAGAAGAAATAAAAAAAATAAAAATTAAAGCCGCAAGCGGCATCGAACGGCCCTCGCGGGCCGTGCTTCGCACTCGGCCGACCCGGCACTCCCTGTGGGTGGCGCTAACGCGCCACTTGTCCCTTTTTTATTGCAGCTTTGGGCTGCACTTGTCACCAAACAAGTCAAAACACATTCGAAGTGCTGATGCACAAAATGCAAAAACATGGGTTTTCCAGGCATCGCCATGGCAACACCGTGCAAAATACAAACTTGGCCCCTTGGACTTTTTTGACGGGGACGACCTGAAGAATCACTGTGCCAAATTTCACATTCCTCAATGAAGTGAATAAGTCGTTATAAGACTTTGAAATGTATGAAACTTTGGAAATTTTCCCATTAGGATTACATGGGCGCTTTCGCGCATCGCCATGGCAACCCAGTGAAAAATATGACTTGGGTCTGATTGACTTTTTTGATCAGGATGACATGAAGAGTCATGGTGCCAAATTTCACATTATTCCATGAAACTAATATTTTTCCCATGAATGGGAAAAATTGGGAGGTTTCCCATTAGGATAACATTGGCAGTTTGGCGCATCGCTATGGCAACACGGTGCAAAAGACGACATAGGTCTGATTGACTTTATTGATTGGGATGACCCAAAGGAATTTTGTGTCAAATTTGGTAACATTTGGGAAAACTAAATTTTCGGCCTTCCATACAAATTTATTAGATGTTCTGTAGGGGGCGCTATCGCGCCAATTTAGTTTCTGTCATAATGAGTAGCTTTAGGCCCATAAGTTTTACAACTGATTTGAATTTGAGCCAAATCGGACTTTGCATGCGCAAACGGGAGCAAATTTTGAAATTTGAAAATTGCAAAAATTCCGATGGAATTTTGCGGCTTCGCCGCACGGAAACCGTGATAGGGATCATCATAAATTGGATAACTTTTGATGCCCCACTTGTCTAGATGATGTACAGTGAATTTCAGCCCTGCAGGTGAAGCGCCTTCAGAGGAGTTGACGAAAATGCGACGTCAGCGAAAACGCTGACTCAGCATTTTGGAATTTTCAATCCAAGATGGCCGACTTCCGGTGTGTCAGGGGGCGTGGCCATAATAATATTTTTTGTTTGGCATCACTTGAAGAATGCGTGTACCGAATTTCGTGGCTGTATGAAAAAGTTGACGTCGACGTCTCCCATTGACGTCAAAAATTTGACTTTTGCAGGGGGCGCTGTCGCGCCATTTTTTTATGCCCAATGACGCACCACATAAAAAAATAAATTTTTCACCAGACCTGAATAATGGGCAAAATTTGGTGAGTTTTTGAAAATGTTCAGGGGGTCAAATTACTGCTCAAAGAGCAGAAGAAGAAATAAAAATAATAATAATAATAATAAAATTAAAGCCGCAAGCGGCATCGAACGGCCCTCGCGGGCCGTGCTTCGCACTCGGCCGACCCGGCACTCCCTGTGGGTGGCACTGACGCGCCACTTGTCCCTTTTTTATTGTGGCTTTGGGCTGCACTTTTCACCAAACAAGTCAAAACACATTGGAAGTGCTGATGCACAAAATGCAAAAACATGGGTTTTCCAGGCATCGCCATGGCAACACCGTGCAAAATACAAAGTTGGCACCTTGGACTTTTTTGATGGGGACGACCTGAAGAATCACTGTGCCAAATTTCACATTCCTCAATGAAGCGAATAACTCGTTATAAGAGTTTGAAATGTACGAAAATTTGGAAATTTTCCCATTAGGATAACATGGGCGCTCTCGCGCATCGCCATGGCAACCCAGTGAAAAATACGACATGGGTCTGATTGACCTTTTTGATCAGGATGACATGAAGAGTCATTGTGCCAAATTTCACATTATTCCATGAAACTAATATTTTTCCCATGAATGGGAAAAATTGGGAGGTTTCCCTTTAGGATAACATTGGCAGTTTGGCGCATCGCCATGGCAACACGGTGCAAAAGACGACATAGGTCTGATTGACTTTATTGATTGGGATGACCCAATGGAATTTTGTGTCAAATTTGGTAACATTTGGGAAAACTAAATTTTCGGTCCTCCATACAAATTTATTAGATGTTCTGTAGGGGGCGCTATCGCGCCAATTTACTTTCTGTGATAATGAGTAGCTTTAGGCCCGAAGGTTTTACAACTGATTTGAATTTGAGCCAAATCGGACTTTGCATGCGCAAACGGGAGCAAATTTTGACTTTTGAAAATTGCAAAATTTCCGATGGAATTTTGCGGCTTCGCCGCACGGAAACCGTAAAAGAGATCATCATAAATTGGATAACTTTAGATGCCCCACTTGTCTAGATGATGTACAGTGAATTTCAGCCCTGCAGGTGAAGCGCCTTCAGAGGAGTTGACGAAAATGAGAGGTCAGCGAAAACGCTGACTCGGCATTTTGGAAATTTCAATCCAAGATGGCCGACTTCCGGTGCGTCAGGGGGCGTGGCCATAATAATCTTTTTTGTTTGGCATCACTTGAAGAATGCGTGTACCGAATTTCGTGGCTCTACGCCAAACTTGACGTCGCGACGTCTCCCATTGACGCAATGTATTTTGACTTTTTCAGGGGGCGCTGTCGCGCCATTTTTTTATGCCCAATGATGCACCACATAAAAAAATAAATTT
>NC_047128.1:876958-1054329 GCF_009829125.3 Periophthalmus magnuspinnatus | reverse complement strand
TAATAATAATAATAATAATAATAATAATAATAATAATAATACATATACAAAATCATGCCTTACAGATGTAGTAATTATATATTAAAAAAAAAGGAAAATAATAAAAATTGGATCAGTTCATTTTAAAGAGCCGCTCAAAAGACTGGCTCTTTTAATATTTATCTATAACAGAAGCCGTCAGAACTAATTCTATTTACGAACTAATCACAGAGAGACACGACCGAGGCTCAGACGTGTTTAAAATGGTCAAACTGACAGTGGAGTGAGTTTAACCTTTGGAATCGTGAATAATCGAAATAAAACGTTGCACTAAAATAGTCTAAAAAAACAAACAGGGGGGTGAGGTGAGTGTCTTGTCAACAGCATTCATCTGTGGGAGCTGGAATCGCACCGTCAACCTCTGTGTCGACGTAAAGAGCCGGATTTGAACCACCAACCTTCAGATGAGTGGATAAACGCTCTACCGACTGAGCCACCGTTAGATTGGTCCGCCCATGATCGGGGTAAAAACACATAAAAACTAGAAACACAAACGATTTGGTTCTTTTAAAAAATGATGACATGAGATTCGCACAGTTCACTTAAAGGAATCGTTCAAAAGAGCCGGCTCCTTCACGAATGTCACACTAAAAACAGGAGCAGGTGTGAGGATAAACGTCCATCTCCACATCAGTAAAGTCACAAATCACTGTCACTTTTTTCTTTTACAGCTGTTGACGTCGTTGCCATGGTGACCGCCAAGTGCATTCTGGGTACTGTAGTCCTGTTTGCGTTCTCACCGTGGACAGAAGCCGGGGTAAGACTCACTTTTCCTCGGGAATAGCTACGTTTTCGGCCCAAGACGTAATATTCAACACGGGTTTTGTTTGACTTTTTCTTTTTTTTAGGTGCTGAAGACGTCCAAACATCAACAGAACGAGAGACTGGAGTTAGCAAACGCAGAGCTGGGTTAGCACGATCGAAGCTTTGTTAGCGATTTAGAAATAAGATAAAAATCATTATTGTGTTATATTTTAGTAAATGTATTAACAAAGTAAAAGTAGTAAAGTACTGCACAAACAGACCGGGATATTCATATGATTTGAAGAAACTAAAATAAATACACAAAAATCATGCTAAAAATTAAAGGGGCAGTGTGTAACCTTTCCGTAAGGGGTCCACTACCTACTTGTTTCCATGGAGATGTTACTGCTTTGCCTGAAATGTTCCATAGTGCAGCGTTAAACCTATCTGCCTGACATTTATTCCATTACAAAAACACCTGGACAAACGTGTGTTCTTTATGTTAGCTGCTGCTCGCCTCTCACAGATCTGACACGTGACTTAGGAATAACATCTCCATGGAAACAAGCAGGTGCAGACACTCCACCGAGTTACAGAATGTTACAGAATGAACCTTTAAGAAGCTGATGAGTTTTGTTTGGCCGAAATATGAATAATTTTGAATCTACTTTTTGCCGTTAAAGTGCATTTTTAAACTTTTACTTGAGTAACATTTTACCTCTGTATCTTAAGTAAACGGAGCACTTCCTGTTGCCGTTTCGTGTCCGGACGTTGTGTGTTTAATTTCAGGGCGTGGACACGGTGGCGCGTTCAGGTCAGATCGGAGAAACGTAAACCGAAAGTGGCCCAGGTCCAGAGACGGAAACGTGTATGTGCCGTGTGAGATCGACGAGAGCTTTTGTGAGTAAAAATACAACGATTTATTTATTTTTTGTTTTATTTACTCGATTTGTGTGATTAAACCTGATGAACCAAAGAATCCATTCATTTATTATTGTCTGGTTAATGTTCTGCCAGAAATGTTCTACAGTTTGGCATTATATTTACTGTATATGTCCCATTTATTAGGAAAGAAAAGGGAAAAAAAAGTGTATTGTATGTATTTTTACTGTGAGTGTGAGTGTCACCTCTCCACAGATCTGACCTGTGTGGTGACATTTCCAGCTTGTCTCCATAGAAACAGAAGCTTAAAGATATACATTTATATTTTATTCATATATATATTCATATATTTGATGTCTTCTGTGTGTACTTTTCCGGACTATACGTCGCTCTGGAGTATAAGTCGCTCCCCTGGGCAAACTATGAAAAAAGTGACACGTATAATCTGGAAAATACGATATATAAAATGTAGTACGTTGTAAAAATTAAAAGCCGCTGAATGAGGAGGCGTGTCCAAACCGTCAGCCGCGCGTTTAACCGTGTTTTCTGTGTGTTTTTAGCGAGCGTGGCGAAGGCTGCGTTCACGTTGGGTCTGGTTTTGTTCCGTTTATCGACCTGCATCAGATTCACGCCCAGGACCAACGAGACGGACCACCTGCACGTACGGCCCTCCGCTGGGTACGACAGGGACTCGGCCGGTCCAGCGTTTGCCCGCTGACGTGAAGGTTTACGGTTCGAATCCTGATCTTGATATAAACGTCATCGCTCGAGCGGTCACGTACCTTCACGTCAAGAGGTTTGAGTGTCTTGAAACTGGAAAAGCTCGGTGGTAAAACGTGAGCAGGACCGTGTGCCGTTCTCCACACACTGCCCTCTAGTGGTGCGTTAAGGGTCACACGGGAAAACGACTTGAACGTTTCTGAATTTCAGTTGGATATTTTGTGTATTTCCAAAATAGTTTTCCACGTTTATCAATCACCATCTGCACGTTTATTTTTCTCATAAACTTTGCAATCCCATCACAAACAAAAAACAACAACAATTGGAACAGGAAGTGCGCCCATGATCACTTCCTGTTTGGCACGTGGCGGCTAGCAGATTAGCTACATCAGTCTATGGTCTCAACTGATTTCAATTATATTTATCTTATCTTGGAAAAAAAAAATAAAAAATAGAAGTGATTTTTCAAAACTTCATTCTCGTTGTGAAACTACTGCACATCACACCAGGTTTGTGAAGCTGTAGTGTGTTGTTTTGTGTCATGTTTTTGTATATTTATGGAGGATTGTCGTGTGGGAGCGTGGGTGATGTAGGCCTGTGGGCGGAGCCTCGTACAGAATCTCACAGCTAAACATAAGGAGGGTTTGAATAGGGCCTGGGAGAGATCTCTAGTCGCTAATAGTAGATAATCTGTGTTTGTCGTGACCTTTTTCGCAGTTGTCGGTCGTTCGTCGGGCGTCAGGGAGGTCGTCAGCCGCTGGAGCTGAAATATCCCGAGTGTTTTGAAGTGAGCACGATTCACCACGAGCTGCTCCATGCTCTGGGCTTCCAACATGAACACAACCGATGGGACAGAGACCTCCACATCAGGGTGCTCTGGGACAACATCAGATTAGGTAAGGTTTGGAACGTGTGAAATCAGTCCTATTGTGCTTGTGTCTCTATGGTTCTCATCTCTGTGGATCATTCTGTTATAATTGCACTTTTTTTTTAAACATTTGTACCAAAATGACGACGCGACGCTGCCGAATCCTACGAGTATTATTACGATTAAGAAAATAAAACTGGAGAAGGAAGTGCGGACGTCACAGTGGGCGTGTCACAGTGGGCGTGTCACAGTGGGCGGGTCACAGGTGGAGGTTAAACAGGGGTAAATCGACAAAATGGCGTCTTGAAAATAGTGGATTAAAAGATTAAACTCAAACATGAATCAGTCCAAATAAAACTTCAGAGGCTCAACGAGAAGAAACGACCAGAACATGGAGAAACGTCTGAACAGTTTGTAGAACAGGGCGGAGTTAAAGTACATTTGACAGGTTAAACTTTTAATTTCAAGGCACTTGGAACTCTTTTCTTAACCCTGGAGAACCCTGGGTCAAATTTGGTTAATTGCCGCTACCCAAAATGAACAAACAAAAAAATATGTCAAATTTAACTTGAAAAGCCCAGAGTGCCACTTCTGACCCCTGCATAGCGACACCTAGTGGATGAATATTGAACTAAAATGATCCAGAGTGATAGTGACAAGATGGACGACCACATGATGTTTTGTTGAGCTGGAAAACGACCCAAACAAAGTCGTCTTAAAATTGTGGGGGGTTTTTGTTAATCTTTTTAGTAATATCTTGCAAAACCTTTAGACGTACGTTTTATTTTCTTTTTGGATAAATTAGCGAGCCCAATGGGTCAAATTTGGCCCTGATCCTAAATTCGTAAATAAAGGGTTAAAATTGAAAAAGTCGATATTGCAACTTAATTTAATGCATTGTTCATGATTTTCCAAAGAATAAAATGGTTCTTGTTTTCTCCAGAGTTAAATATTCTCTGCGTTTGTGTTTTCTGTTTCTTTTCTTACTCATGTTCATGTTTTTACAGGTGACAGAGGCGAGTTTAAGAAGAGGCTCAGTCTGAACCACAGGACGCCCTACGACTACACCTCAGTCATGCACTACAGCAGGTCGGCTCACATGGAATATACGGCTAAAGCTCCACTGTGTAACATTTCTTGTGGCGGCTCTGCTACCTCCTCGTCTCCGTGGCGAGTTTATTGGTTTGGTTTTCCTGCAGCGTGAATAAACTCATCTTGTGTTTTATCTAATTACAGGTGATATATTTGTCTAAAAAAAACACAGGAAGACATGCATTCTAACTGTGAGCAGCGCCACCTGTCCACAGATCTGACGTGTAACTTGACATTTTGGCCCGTGGAGTTAGAAATGTCACACCGCGCAAAAGGAATGACCTCCTCAAAAACAGACCTGGAGTTGTGTTTTGTTTCATTCACACATGTTTGAGTCACACTTTATTATTAGTCTGTAACATCTACGAAGCTCAAAACGCGACGTTCCACCTTGTGATGTCATCAAGTGGGAGTTTTCAAGTGAACTGCTCCTTTTACCTTTAGTTCAGTAGCGATTTGTGAGGATTTCCAGGTCTGAAATGATCCAAATGATCCTAGAAATGAAGGCGTGTGGAGTTTAAAAACACAGCGGAGCACTTCCTGTATCGCCACTTGATGACATCACAAGGTGGAACGGAGCGTTTTCAGTTTGAGTTCTTCTCTCAAACTGAAAACACACAACTCCAGGTCTGTTTGTGACGAGGAAACGACATCGGAACGGAGATAACAGATTAACACGGGCCCCGTTCTCTGTCCAGACTGACCAGCTCTAAAAACGGCCGTCCCACCATCGAAGCGTTGCGGGACGGGGTGGAGTTTGGGACGGCGAGCGGCATGAGTCAGGCTGACGTAGAACGAGTCAACGGCGTCTACTGCAGCGGAGATTTACTGACGGAATCATAACGACGGAACTTCTAACCGGTCCTGTTGAGCTTTTGTTCCATCATCATCAAATAAATACATCTGTTATTAAGAAGTGAGGGGTTGTGTTGTGTTGTGTTAAGTTGTGTTAAGTTGTGTTGTTTTGTTTTGTGTTGATTTGAAAATATCTGGACCAAGTTGTTGTATTTTTCCTTTTCCTCTCCCGCTCTGGTCTGTACTGTCTCCTGGCTCTATACGATCAGCCTCAGCCTCATCTATTATTAAACACAATATATCTGCAGTAACGATCCTCACTGTGCCCCGCCTCCTCCACCTCCCCCACCTCCTCCGCCTCCCCCACCTCCTTCGCCTCCTCCGCCTCTCAGGTCTGGTCCACTTTACCTTTCGTGATTTGTTCAACTTCTATTTCATTTATTAGTTCAAAACTTTACAAACTTTGGAAAGGAGTTAGCAACAGGCTTGATAAACAGTGTCGTTCTCTTATCTTCCGCCACCTTGACTCCTGATTGGCTCTTTGGTTGCTATGATACACACACTTGGATTTCCAAATATGGATGTTGGCTCCAAATTGGCCCCTGTAACAGCTCCAGCCTCGAGGAGCGTCGTTCGACTGGAGCTGAACGCTGTGGGTGATGTAACGCTGCCTCGGTCCACGTCCGGTCATACAGGGACCGGACGGCCCTTAGCAAAGACCCCACAGCGCCCCCCACAGGACACCATGAGGGACACGGTCGAACGCCTTCTCCAGATCCACAAAACACATGTGGACTGTGGCAAACTCCCATGAGCCTCGAGGACCCGATGGAGCTGGTCCAGTGTTCAACCGGGACCAAAACCACACTGCTCCTCGACTATCGGACGGATTCTCCTGTCGAGTCTCTGGAGTAGACCTCACCGGGAAGGCTGAGGAGTGTGAGTCCCCTGTCGTCTGAACACACCCTCTGGTCCCTCTTCTTAAACAGAGGGGCCACCACCCCGGTCTGCCAGTCCAGAAGTCCTGTCCCCGACCGCCACGTGATGTCACAGAGACGTGTCAGATAAGACCCACGACATTCAGAGACTTAAGGTTCTCAGGACAGATCTGATCCACCGAGGAGCTTTAACCACCTCAGAGACTTCAGCCAGGGTGATGTATGAGTCCACCTCTGAGTCCTCAGCCTCTGCTTCCTCCTCCATGGCCTCCTCGAACTCCTACCAGCCACGACTTTTTGCCTCTGTGACTGTACACGCCGCAGCTCACTTTCCAGTATCCGTCAGTTGCCTCAGGAGTCCCATCAGCCAAAAAAGGCTCAATAGGACTCCTTCTTCAGCCTGATGGCATCACTTACTTCCAGGATGGGGCCCGGTCGTGCCACACCGGGCAACATCACGTCTTTGTAATAACTCTGTTCATCGGGGTGTTGTGAGCTGATCTTACTCTGACGGTCACCGAGGACCCGTTTGTCCCGGGAGCATAATGCCCCGGGAAACATAGCTCCTGGGATCATTCAGGCAAAGTCCCCACCGTGATCAGGGGCAGTTACAGGAGGAGTCGGTCTGTGGGGTTATTTTAATATTTATTAGGCTCCAAAATGAGAAAATGTGTCACTACATCAGGAGATAAAAAGTCACATTGTGCAAGTAAAACCAGACGAGTCAAACATGTGGTGTATGTTTCTAATGAGGCAGTGCTGTGTGTTAAATGTGTGTTAAATGTGTGTTAAATGTGTGTGTTATATGTGTGTGTTATATGTATATTCAGGTCTGTGGACTGGAGCAGGTGCCACAGTCTGTCAGCAGCTGCTCACAGGAAAAACTCCAGGCTTTTCATGAACCTGGAAATCTGCTGCCACCTACACACACCTACACACACACACACACACACACACACACGCACACACCCACATGCACGCACGCACACACCCCTCTGGCTCGTGCTTGTTGCTCTGCAGAGAACAGGATCCACAGTAGAATAAATGCTAATGTTATGTAAATTATTTCAAATGTGTGAATCAGTGAAAAGTCGTCATTGTGTGTGATTTAAAGCAGAAATATTATGAACTTATAAGATTCATTCATTCATTCATCATTGTATTTGTATAGTGACACTTTACAGCCTCATTCATCTCTTCACACTTGGGGATAAACTCTGACCAACACACACACTCCACACACTCACTAGGCAATGTGTGTGTCTTGCCTAAGAACACAACAACAGTTTTTTTTGTCACTGGCGCCCCCCTGAGGCACCTGGCATTCCCTGTGATCTCAAAGTCCCGACCTGTTTAGCTTATTATTGTATTTATTGTATTTCTGTATTTGACAGGGACAGTGCACATCGTTAAACTCGACACAAACACAACAGAATGAGCCGAAAGACGACGTTTCATCTCTGGACACATTAAAGTCGTCTCATTAAAACTGCCCCAGAGTGAGAGCGCGGCGTTAAAGTCTACGGTGAAATAACAGGAGCAGCAGTTAAAACAGCTGAGATCAGACGAGATCAGAGTTTGACAGTACAGCCACACGACGTCTAACCGTGGAATCATGCAGGTGACTCCAGAAAGTTCCGTACTGTACCTTTAAACAGCAAATTCCACCATAAAACTCTGACCCGTCTCCAGCTCCATGTTAAACTAAAGGGATTCTACAGTGTTTACTCATTGTGCTCTGTGGGTTCACGTTTCAGCTTTGAAAGTGTATTATATCCAGGTCCCCACAGTGGCGTAGACTTGTGTATGAGTGTGTTACAGGTCCCCACAGTGGCGTAGACCTGTATATGAGTGTGTTACAGGTCCCCACAGTGGCGTAGACCTGTGTATGAGTGTGTTACAGGTCTCCATAGTGGCGTAGACCTGTGTATGAGTGTGTTAAAGGTCCCCATAGCAGCGTAGGCCTGTGTATGAGTGTGTTACAGGTCCCCACAGTGGTGTAGACCTGTGTATGAGTGTGTTACAGGTCCCCACAGTGGTGTAGGCCTGTGTATGAGTGTGTTACAGGTCCCCACAGTGGCGTAGACCTGTGTATGAGTGTGTTACAGGTCCCCACAGTGGCGTAGACCTGCGTATGAGTGTGTTACAGGTCTCCATAGCGGCGTAGGCCTTTGTATGAGTGTGTTACAGGTCCCCACAGTGGGGTAGACCTGTGTATGAGTGTGTTACAGGTCCCCACAGTGGTGTAGACCTGTGTATGAGTGTGTTACAGGTCCCCACAGTGGCGTAGACCTGTGTATGAGTGTGTTACAGGTCCCCACAGTGGCGTAGACCTGTATATGAGTGTGTTACAGGTCCCCACAGTGGCGTAGACCTGTGTATGAATGTGTTACATGTCTCCATAGCGGCGTAGACCTGTGTATGAGTGTGTTAAAGGTCCCCATAGCAGCGTAGGCCTGTGTATGAGTGTGTTACAGGTCCCCACAGTGGCGTAGACCTGTGTATGAATGTGTTACAGGTCTCCATAGCGGCGTAGACCTGTGTATGAGTGTGTTACAGGTCCCCACAGTGGCGTAGGCCTGTGTATGAGTGTGTTACAGGTCCCCACAGTGGCGTAGGCCTGTGTATGAGTGTGTTACAGGTCCACACAGTGGCGTAGACCTGTGTATGAATGTGTTATAGGTCCCCATAGCAGCGTAGACGCGTGTATGAGTGTGTTACAGGTCCCCACAGTGGCGTAGACCTGTCTATGAGTGTGTTTCAGGTCCCCACAGTGGCGTAGACCTGTTTATGAGTGTATTATATGTCCCCATAGCAGCGTAGACCTGTGTATGAGTGTTACAGGTCCCCACAATGGCGTAGACCTGTGTATGAGTGTGTTACAGGTCCCTATAGCGGCGTAGACCTGTGTATGAGTGTGTTACAGGTCCCCATAGCGGCGTAGACCTGTGTATGAGTGTGTTACAGGTCCCCACAGCGGTATAGATCTGTGTATGACTGTGTTACAGGTCCCCATAGCGGCGTAGACCTGTGTATGAGTGTGTTACATGTCCCCAAAGCAGCGTAGACCTGTGTATGAGTGTGTTACAGGTCCCCACAGTGGTGTAGGCCTGTGTATGAGTGTGTTAAATAGGAGAGTATGTAAGATTTGTATTTAAATTTCATAAACTGAACCTATCTATGACCCCAGATATGTTCAAATATAGGTTAAATATAACTTTTACTAAAATAATTGCTATCTGAAAAGCCTGAACTCCAAACCAAATACTGACAGACTTAAAGATCCTGTATTACACAAAATAAACTCCCGTGAGGTTTAATCTATGTTCTAATGCTGTTCCCTCCCTTCCCACAGTGGAGCACTTCCTGTATTACACAATGACATCACAAGGTGGAACAGAGTGTTTTCAGTTTGAGAGAAGAAGAACTCAGCCTAAGTTTATGTGTTAAACATGTGAGAATGAAACAAAAAAAAAAACACAACTCCAGGTCTGTGATGAGAGGATAGTGTCATATGGACCTTCAATGCAGCAGGAGGCAGCTCATTTGCATAAATTTACATATATTTGCATATACACACAAATAAATAGCTATTTGACCATTGGCATCTTGTTATGGATCAGATGAGTTATGTGTGTTTGTTATTCTGTAGAAAATATTTCGATTTTACTATTACAGAACATACTAATAAAAAAATAATAATAATGTGTTGGATTTACACAGCTACATGACACTGGGGGTGTTCTACCTGCACCTCTACGGCGGAATGTTCAGCAGTTACCGTAGTGACACAGTGCGCACGTTAGCAAACACTGCCAACGAAAGTTTTAAGATGGTCTGAAAACTCAATAGAAAAAACAAAAGTGATTTAAAGAGCACAGTAATATACCTCCTCTTTAATAAACGCTCTGTTCCACCTTGTGATGTCATCGAGCGGCGGTTTGCAAGTGAACAGCTCCTTTTACCTTTAGTTTAGTAGAGAAAAGTGGCAACTCCAGGACTGAAACGATCCAAATGATTCTATAAATGAAGGTGTGTGGAGTTTAAAAACACAGCGGAGCACTTCCTGTATCACCACATGATGACATCACAAGGTGGAACAGAGCGTTTTCAGTGTGAGAGAAGCGCTCGGTCTAAATGTGCGTTTGTTTGTGTGTTAAACGTGTGCGACTGCTCCTTAAGTTTCCCGCTGGTGTCGCCGTTCCACAGACCTCGCCGCACTCGCAGCACGATCCTGTTTTAGTTTTCGTTCACACGTCTAAGATCTTTTTTTTTCCCAGAGTTTATTTTTAGCGTGACGACAATGCGGCGCTCGTTTGTGTGAACTCTTTAAAGCGGCGCTGGGTTTCGTGGTCAGAATGTGTCTTTCTTCTGCGATCGGCCGCTCTTTTGTCGTCTTATTGTCCCGCGCTAATGCCCCTGACCTCTCCTGACCCCCGCTAACTCACCGCGGCGCTGCGCTATAGGCTGGGGTGACCTTTGACCCCGGAGGTGCTGGGGTCCCGGGGGGGAACGGCCCAGGTCTGAGGAGGTCAGTGCACCCACAGGTCAGAGAGACGCACGAATGTGGACGCTCGGATTTGTCTCACGCACAAAGACGAGAATGTGGAACGAACAGAACCGAGAGAGGAGAGAACGAGGAAGAGAGAGGAGGAGGAGAGGGGAGGAGGAAGAGAGAGGAGGACGAGGAGGAGAGAGAGAGGGGAGGAGGAGAGAGAGAGGGGAGGAGGAGAGAGAGAGAGGAGGAAGAGAGAGAGAGGGGAGGAGGAGAGAGAGAGAGAGAGAGGGGAGGAGGAGGAGAGGGGAGAAGGAAGAGAGAGGAGGAGGAAGGGAGAGAGGGGAGGAGGAGGAGAGAGGAGGAGGAGGGAGGAGGAGGAAGAGAGAGAGGAGGAGGAGAGAGGAGTGACAGGGGGGAGGAGAGAGAGGAGCAGGAAGAGAGAGAGGGGAGGGGGAGAGATAGAGGAGGAAGAAGAGAGAGGGGAGGAGGAGGAAGGGAGAGAGGGGAGGAGAGAGAGAGGAGGAGGAGAGAGGAGTGAGAGGGGGGAGAAGGAGAGAGAGAGAAGCAGGAAGACAGAGGGGGAGAAAGAGAGAGAGGAGAAAGTAGAAGATGAAGAGAGAACAAACAGAGAGGGAGAGATGGTGGGAGGGAGAAAGACAAGGGAGGAGAGAGAGAGGAGGAGGAGATGGAATTATTTAAAATATTGGTAAAAGAGAAAGATGAAGGGAGAGAGAAAAGAGCTGGGAAGAGGGGGAGAGAGGGAGAGAGGGGGGGGTAGTGGGAAGAAGAGGGGGGGTGGGGAGAGGGAGAAAGGAGGAGGAGGAGAGATGAAGAGAGAAAAACAACTTTATTTTGTTGAAATAATTTAAAATACTAATAAATAATAGAGATGAAGGGAGAGAGGAGAGATGGAGAGAGGAAGAGAGAGGGGAAGAGGAGAGAGAGGGGAGATAGTGGGAGGAGGAGGGAGAGGGGGGTGGGGAAAGAGAGAGAAGGAGAAGAGAGAGGGGGAGGAGAGATGGGGAGAGGGAGAAGGGACGAGGAGAGAGATAAAGAGAGAGATGGAGATGGGGAGAGAAAAATAACTATTTTGTTAAATATTTAAAATAATAGTAAAAGAAAGATGAAGAGAGAGAGATGGAGAGAAAGGGAGAGATGGTGAGAGGGAGAGAAAGGGGAAGAGAAAGTAAAACATGAGAGAGAAAATAGAGAGGAAGAGGTAATGAGAGGGAGAAAGACAAGGGAGGAGGAGAGAGATGGAGAGAGAAAAACAACTTTATTTTGTTGAAATAATTCAAAATATTAGTTAAAAAATAGTTTTTCTTTTCCATAAATCGTTCAGTTCAGTTTTATTTCTGTGGCACATTTAAAACAACATGAGCTGAACCAAAGTGACTCATGTAAAAGTAAAAAAAACAAAAAACAGATAAACACGACACGACAATAAACGAGTAAAACACGTGTGCGTCCTGTGTTAAATACCAGGGAGAACAGGGGAGTTTACAGTCTGCAGAGGATCTGACAGGCAGAGGGCGCTGTTCCATAGTCCAGAAAAGGCTCTGTCTCCTCTGGTCATGAGACTGTCTTCTCTCAGCTGACCTCTGACCTCTGACCTCTGACCTCCGGCGCCTTGTTTCCCCGGGGTCACTCCTGCTGGCAACAGGTTTGATTGACAGTGTGGCTAAACGGCTAAATGGCCCCTGAAAACATCATTTGTTTTCTTTTTTTTTGTTTTATTTCTTTTCTCTTAAACCTTGTGTTGAATCCTGTGAGTTTGGGACATTGAGATGAACTTATTTCTGCTACTTTTGCTTATTTTAAGATCTTTTCAGTGACGTACCTTTCTCAGATAAAACAGAACGCAGTATCAAGTCCGTGTTGTATCAGTTTTTTACAGTCGTTTTCAGGAGGTGCGTTTTTCTCTCTTCTTTTCTGCGTCTTTCTCATAAAAACTACAGACTCTTCATCGTTTTACTGTGAAAATCCACCGCCGCTCGGGTCTGATCAATGCGACCGAACCGAACGAGACGCAGCAGCTCGGAGGCAGCTCAAATATTTAGAGCCGCATTGAGCCGCAGCGCCGTTAACAACCAGCAGAGGTGCTCTCAGGTCGAGCGCCGCGCTCTCGTTTTGACCTTGGGAGGATTAAATGCAGTGGATTGACGACAACATTATTGATTTAAACCCAGACAGTCTGAGGTTTTAGAGGCAGACTCGCCCCCGTGCTCTTTAGTACATGTGAGGAAGTATAAGTATAAACACTATAACAGCACAGGTTAAAGTTACACTCAGGAACTTTTCTGGTTTCTCCTGTTACAGCTCCAGACCTTCAGCTCTTTTCACTGTGGCCATGTTTTTGTTGAGTTTGTTTGTTTGTTTAAATTCTGCATGTCTCCTCCTCCTGACTGTGAGTCCAGTCGGTGAACGATCTCTCACCGCACTCTCACCCTCGCCACGCTCTCACCCTCGCCACGCTCTCACCCTCACCACACTCTCACCCTCGCCACACTCTCACCCTCGCCACACTCTCACCCTCACCACACTCTCGCCACACTCTCACCCTCGCCACACTCTCGCCACGCTCTCACCCTCACCACACTCTCACCCTCGCCACGCTCTCACCCTCACCACACTCTCACCCTCGCCACGCTCTCGCCACGCTCTCACCCTCACCAAGCTCTCACCCTCACCACACTCTCACCCTCGCCACGCTCTCACCCTCGCCACGCTCTCACCCTCACCACACTCTCACCCTTGCTACGCTCTCACCCTCGCCACACTCTCGCCACGCTCTCACCCTCACCACACTCTCACCCTCGCCACGCTCTCGCCACGCTCTCACCCTCGCCACGCTCTCACCCTCACCACGCTCTCACCCTCGCCACGCTCTCACCCTCGCCACGCTCTCACCCTCACCACACTCTCACCCTTGCTACGCTCTCACCCTCGCCACACTCTCGCCACGCTCTCACCCTCGCCACACTCTCACCCTTGCTACGCTCTCACCCTCGCCACACTCTCGCCACGCTCTCACCCTCGCCACGCTCTCACCCTCACCACGCTCTCACCCTCGCCACGCTCTCACCCTCACCACACTCTCACCCTCGCCACGCTCTCGCCACGCTCTCACCCTCGCCACGCTCTCACCCTCACCACGCTCTCACCCTCGCCACGCTCTCACCCTCACCACGCTCTCACCCTCGCCACGCTCTCACCCTCGCCACACTCTCACCCTCACTCCGCTCTCACCCTCGCCACACTCCGCTCTCACCCTCGCCACACTCTCACCCTTGCTACGCTCTCACCCTCGCCACACTCTCGCCACGCTCTCACCCTCGCCACACTCTCGCCACGCTCTCACCCTCACCACACTCTCACCCTCACCACACTCTCGCCACACTCTCACCCTCACCACACTCTCACCCTCACCACACTCTCGCCACACTCTCACCCTTGCCACGCTCTCACCCTCGCCACACTCTCGCCACGCTCTCACCCTCGCCACGCTCTCACCCTCACCACGCTCTCACCCTCGCCACGCTCTCACCCTCGCCACACTCTCACCCTTGCTACGCTCTCACCCTCGCCACACTCTCGCCACGCTCTCACCCTCGCCACACTCTCACCCTTGCTACGCTCTCACCCTCGCCACACTCTCGCCACGCTCTCACCCTCGCCACACTCTCGCCACGCTCTCACCCTCACCACACTCTCACCCTCACCACACTCTCGCCACACTCTCACCCTCACCACACTCTCACCCTCACCACACTCTCGCCACACTCTCACCCTTGCCACGCTCTCACCCTCGCCACACTCTCGCCACGCTCTCACCCTCGCCACACTCTCGCCACGCTCTCACCCTCGCCACACTCTCGACACGCTCTCACCCTCGCCACACTCTCACCCTTGCCACGCTCTCGGCCCCAGCCCCCACTCCACAGACCCTCACTAAAGAGTGAGGTCTGTGGAGCGGGGGTCAGGGGGTCAGGGGTCATGGGCTGTGTCTCAGTTTTAGTCCAGGTCCAGTTCCAGTCTGCTCCGCTCCTTCTTTTTCCTCCTCCATGTTTCTGTCACTCATTTCCTGATGTCGCTCTGTAAATTCGGCCTCTGTTCATTTGAGTTTCTGAGTTTAATCCCACAGTTGAAGAGATTTATATTAATATTAATATAAACTTTTGTCTGAAGGACTGAACTAAACCAAAACTCTACACAGACTGTGTAAAGATATAAGAGAGTGTGACGTCACCCGCGAGTATCATAGCAACCAAAGAGCCAATCAGGAGCCAGAAGGACCTGATTTGTCTGTTATTAATGTTCAGATCTTGATTTACAGACACAATAGTGAAATAAAAACCCCAGGATCATGTAGATGACAGTGAATAATTCAGACGGTGCATTTAACACAGTTTTGACTTCACACTTTAAATAAGGCTTGAAATATTAACATTTGTTCTGTTTGACAATGCAATATTTAGATTATATTGGTAGGATTATTCAAATTTGCCGTGAAAAGTACTGATTATGATCAAGGCCAGTTCGCCTGTAGGTTTGAGGGCCAAAAAAAATTGGTCAGAGGGCCGCATTTGGCCCCCGGGCCATAGTTTGGACACCCCTGATGTTTCATACTGAACTAGAGCGTCAAGTTGTCCGGCCTCAGTAATTTGTCCCTGTGAGACAAAGTGCCGCTGTGTTCAGAGGAGACGCAGCAGGACACGCTCCGTTCCACACCAGCGGCGGCCATCTTGTTTGTTGTGGCTCTGATGGTGGGATTGGTGTCTGGTCTGCGCCGCTGCAAAGAGGATTTTATCACAGAGCAGGGGCTTAGATCATAAACACAGACACTTAGAGGGACAGAGGACGACGGGTAAGTCTCAATCTGCGACAAAAATGAGCCAGTTTATGGATCGTTATTGCAAAAAGATCCGATATTACGCAAAATGACGACACTTTTGGAGGTTTAATCCATGTTAGAACGTTATTATAGCATCAAACACAGACCTGGAGTTGTGTTTTGTTTCATTCACATGTTTGAGTCACTTTATTATTAGTCTGTAACATCTACAAAGATCAAAATGCGACGTTCCACCTTGTGATGTCATCAAGTGGTAGTTGTTTGTTTTGTTTTTTTTTAAGTGAACAGCTCCTTTTACAGTTCAGTCGAGATAAGAGGCAACTCCAGGCCTGAAATGATCCAAATGATTCTATAAATGGAGGTGTGTGGAGTTTAAAAACACAGCGGAGCACTTCCTGTATCACCACACGATGACATCACAAGGTGGAACAGAGCGTTTTCTCAGCCTAAATCTGCAGGTTTGTGTGTTAAACATGTGAGAATGAAACAAAACACAACTCCAGGTCTGTGTGTGACGAGGAAACGACATTAGAACAGTCGTTTTAGATGAATATTGTGATTTAAAATGTGTAAATTTAAATAAAATGATCCACAGAGATGAGAACCATAGAGACACAAGCTCAGTAGGGCTGATTTAACACGGTGAAAATCAGGTCGAACGCCGTGTGGATCTGTGGAATATACATAAAAATTACCACAGAAAATGAAACTAAAATCCAAAATCAAGTCTAAACAAGAACAAGACGTGAGTTGCACTGAGGCCTGAACACCACCAGGGGCGCACGGACCTCAGTTTGAAAACCACAGCTCCGTCCTGTCCCCAAACGCACCTCAAATACAAAATCAATATGTGTTTTGTATCACACACGCCTCTATAATGAGTCTATTCACACTGAAACAGACTCTGGGCTCAGTTCTTCTCTCAAACTGAAAACGCCCTGTTCCACCTCGTGATGTCATCGTGTGGTGATACAGGAAGTGCTCCACTGTGTTTTTAAACTCCACACACCTTCATTTATAGAATCATTTGGATCATTTCAGTCCTGGAGTTGTCTCTTATCTCGACTGAACTAAAGGTAAAAGGAGGAGTTAATGTGAAAACTCCCACTTGATGACATCACAAGGTGGAACAGAGCGTTTTGATCTTTGTAGATGTTACAGACGAATAATAAAGTGTCAAGGGACCACCTGAGAAGAGAAAGAGAGAGAAAGAGGTACAGAGAGAAAGAGAGAGAACGGACAAACCTGCCTGAGAAAAGAGAGACACGGAGGGAAGGAGAGAACGGACAAACCTGAGAAGAGAAAGAGAGAAAGAGGGAGGGAGAGAGGGGGGTGGGGGGATGACAGCGAGAGGGAGAGAAAGAAGGGACAAATCTGAGCAGAGAGAGAGAAAATTGACCTAGAGAGAGAAAGAGGAAGAGGGAGGAAGAGAGAGAGAGAGGGAAAGGGAGAGAGGGTGACAGAGAGAAAGAAAGAGATGGAGGGAAAGCGAGAGGGAGAAATAGAGAAAGATAGAGGGATGAAGAGGAAGGAAGAGAGAAAAGGAGAGAGAGACAGAGGGAGAGAGAAAGAGAGAGAGGGAAGGGAGGAGAGAGAGAGAGGGAGGGGGAGAAAGAGAAAGAGAGAAGCTGATGATGTTTAACAGAAGTATTTTTTCCTGCTGAGCTCAGACTCTTTCCATTACATCTTCAACCAAAGTTTTTAAACCATGAAACCAGCAGAGCTCAGGTTTCATTTGTTGGACAGAGGCTGTTTTTTTTTTGTTTTTTTAAGTTTTTTTTAGGTCCAACAGAGAATCGTGAATCATAAAAGTCGTTCTGTGCAACACTCGACTCGATTTATCACTGTTTAAAGATCCTAAACTCACAACATGGAGCTGGAAGCCTCAAAAACAGACCTGGAAAATGGACTTTCTGTTTGTTTCTCTCATGTTCTGACGCTGTTCCTCGCCAAAAAACACGTGTGAAGACGTTTTAGAGTCGTCCATGCATGTTTGAGTCATCTAGAGATCTCTCCCGGGCCCTATTCAAACCCTCCTTATGTTTAGCTGTTAGCAAGAGTATCATAGCAACCAAAGAGCCAATCAGGAGCGAGGCTGGAGAAAGAGGAAGAGAGCTGGGTCGGAGGCGGAGGTGCAAAGTGCAAGAAGCAGGATCTGGCAAAAAAAAATGAGAAAAAACAGCTGAGTATTGTGACCGTAATCACAAAAAACTAAACTGAGCCAAGCGGAACCGCACGACGGACGACACACTGACGATTTGGCGGCGCGTGGAGGATCCGTAGTCCCTTTTCTCGCCAGAGCCATCAGTCGTCCAAGTTTGATCCGTAGTAAAGGAAAAATTCAAACGTTTTCAAGTGAAGATGTTTGTCTGCTCGTCCAAGACTCTTCTTCGCTTCTTATTTTTGCGTCTGGCGGCCGTTGAAGCGTCGTGGAGTTGAAGGATGCGTTTCCATTTTCATATTTCATGTCTTGTTTACAAACAAACACTGACAGACCATTAACCACACTGATGGTAAGCTCCGCCCCTCACGCCATCAGTCCCGAAGAAGTCGCTAATGGAGATGTACGACGTGACACCTGAGCTTGTGTCTCTACGGTTCTCATCTCTGTGGATCGTTTTGTCATAATTTACACATTTTAAATCACAATATTCATCTCAAACGAAACCAATAGGAGCTGACGTCGCCGTAGTCGTCATGACGATAAAGAGGCGTGTAGCTGTGGCGCCCCCTATGGACAGAGGCACGTCGCACTAGAGCAGAGCGTTTTTTACATTTGTACCAAAATGGCGACGCTGCAGAATCCGACGAGTATCAATGATTAAGAAAATAAAACTGGAGAAGGAAGAGCGGACGTCCCAGTGGGCGTGTCCCAGTGGGCGTGTCCCAGTGGGCGTGTCCCAGTGGGCGTGTCACAGTGGGCGTGTCACAGTGGGCGTGTCACAGTGGGCGTGTCAGTTATTATTTAAAAACTAAAGGAAAAGGCTTGATACTCACTGATGCAGATTTTGACACCACAAAACCACTTATTTTAGAAAATGGAATATCATTTTAAACTCAAGAATTATGTCTACATGTGTGTCTATGACGGAATGTTCAGCAGTTACCGCGGTGACACACACATACACACATCAGCGCAAAATGCAAACGGGATTTAAAGAGATTTACACGTTTGTTTTTTCGGTGATCAATCCGAGTGTTAATTGGTCGTGCTTGAGAGTTTGATTTTACGTACGTCCCAGTGGGCGTGTCCCAGTGGGCGTGTCCCAGTGGGCGTGTCCCAGTGGGCGTGTCACAGTGGGCGTGTCACAGTGGGCGTGTCACAAAATGGCGTCTTGAAAATAGTGGAATAAAGATTAAACTCAAACATGAATCAGTCCAAATAAAACTCCAGAGGCTCAACGAAAAGAAACGAGCAGAACACGGAGAAACATCTGAAACGTTCATTTTGCAAAACAGATCTGAACCAAATACAAAGATTAAAAACGTTTAAAATTCAGGAATACTTCAAAATTGTCATATTTTTCTTTCAGTTTTTCCTTTAATTTTCGTCAAAGCAGATGGTGATCACTGGAGACACGTCGAGCTCGCGCGGTCCTGTCGTAAACGCCGCCGCGAGCACAAACTCAGATGAATGGCACTAACGCACTTTATTTCTCATTGTTTATTATTTCACTCCCATCGTTGAGTTTTAGAGACGCGGCTCAACAAAATCCATTCAGAATTATTCACGTGACAGATGATAATATTTCACCCGACGCCCACGTCCCTTTACTCGCCGTTATTAAAAATATTTAGACTCAAAAAAATACTGTGGAACTACTTTTTAGTAATGAAAAAAAAACATAATTGAAACTCCAGTGCTTTTGTATAAGCAGCTAATGAGGTGAAAATGTGTCAGCTGCGTCTCTCAGTATCATCAGGAAGTGCGTGTTAGCATGCCAGTCGTTGTTAGATTTACCGTCTCAGCAAAACTCCGCTCTGGTCTTTGAGAGTTGTGAAAAGCTCTTATAAACTCATCGTGGTGAGTAGTTAGAATGTCGTGTTTCAGTTTATTACAGAAAAAAGCTTACGAGCTGCTAAATTACACACTGCTAGCTTACACGATTGCTACCTTACACACTGCTAGATTGCACGCTGCTAGGATACACACTGGTATCTTACACGCTCCTAGTTTGCACAGTCCTAGTTTACACACTGCTAGCTTACATGCTGCTAGTTTACACACTGCTAGCTTACATGCTGCTAGCTTACACGCTGCTAGCTTACACGCTGCTGACTTACACAGTCCTAGTTTACACACTGCTAGCTTACACAGTCCTAGCTTACATGTTGCTAATAACACTTCAGGCTTTATCGTCCTGTTTTCCCCGTCGACACTTGGTTTTCATTACAGTTTGTCTGGTCACTGTTCTCTGACCTCTGACCCCGTTAAACGGTCCACGCCGCCGTGACGGGAACAACGGCGCTTTGGTTAATTTCTGCTAGAACTTTGTAACTGTGGGTTTTATAGGAGCCCAGAAATGTCAGGTTGGGCGCTATAAAAAGTGTTTTCAAAGAGCAGGTGAACGAGTCGCACTTTCAAGTCATGAGCCGGGGCCGTAATGAGGGTTATTTAAAGCCGCGGCGCAGGCGGCCAGCGGGGGGCGTTCAAATCAACTCGTGTTTGACTTAGTCCTGGGTCTATTCTTGTTAAATTCACTTGTTAATCACAGAGGAACAAAGAGCTAATCTGGAGAGCTACGAGACGGTCGCCGTGGAAACAAGTACAAACAGATGGTGGCGTTTTTATACAGCGATTTCAAAGCTCTTCACATCAACAAAACACTCACCCAAGTGTCTTGCCCAAGGACACAACAGCAGTATTCATCTGTGGGAGCTGGAATCGCACCGACAACCTGTGGGTCGGCGGTGTTGCGCGGATGCGGCTAGCTGGATGCTAATCAGAGCATTTACTAACTTAACTTCTTAAAGACATTGTACTTTTCATAGCAGTATACTTTTACCCCTGAGTAATATTTGTATTGAAGTAACAGTACTCTTACTCGAGTAAAAGAGCTCAAAATTGTGTGTTCCACCTTGTGATGTCATCAAGTGGTAGTTTTCACGTTAACAGCTGCTTTTAGCTCTAGTTCAGTCAAGATTTGCGAGGATTTCCAGGTCTGAAATGATCCAAATGATTCTATAAATGAAGGTGTGTGGAGTTTAAAAACACAGCGGAGCACTTCCTGTATCACCACACGATGACATCACAAGGTGGAACAGAGTGTTTTGTGTTTGAGAGAAGAACTCAGCCTAAATCTGCAAATATTTTCTTCCTCTTGCTTAAGTAATTTCTTGTATTAGTACTTGAAATAACATTACTCTTACGTAAATACATTTTTTTCTCTATATAGCGCTGTATAAAATGTGGCCTTGTTGCTGTAAACGCTGCGCTGAATAATTCAAATATCTGAGTCAGACCCGACTCCCCCGACGCTCCGGTGCGTCTGGAGCGTTTGGAATAACGAACTTTGGCCAATCAGCAAAGAGATTGATCCAAAAACAGCCACATTTTGTTTTTGTTATTATTATATTTAGTAGCGTGACCATTTTGACTTCAGTATAAAGAAACAGACTGAGAGTTCTGCTCCGAATGAAGCTCATCGACGCTAGCAGTTATAGCGGCTAATCTGGAGCCACGTTTGATATTTGGAATTTTGACCACGAGTGTCATAGCAACCAAAGAGCCAATCAGGAGCGAGGATGTTGAAGGCAACGCCCCTTTCCAATCGCACCACTGGTTTAGCAGGAAGGGAACGCCTAGCAACGCTGTCAATCAAACCTGTTGCTAACGGTAATGCTAACGCTAACAGGAGCGACCTCGGGGAAAGAAGGACCTGATTTGTCTGTTATTAATGTTCAGATCTTGATTTACAGACACAATAGTGAAATAAAAACCCCAGGATCATGTAGAGGGTTAATACGAACATTTAAGACCAGAATGAGTCTGAAGCAGCAGAGACAGAGAGGGGGCGCTGTTTATCAAAAAACAAACTCAAAATAACAAAAAAAAAACAAACAAAAAACCTAAAAAAGTCAAAGAAAAAAAAGAAAAAACAACTCAAAATAACCAAAAATAAATTAATTAACTCAAAAATAGCTTAAAAACACTTAAAAAAAAAAAAAACTCAAAATAACTGAAAAAAGAAAAAAGAACTCAAAATAACAAAAATAAAAAACTCTAAATAACAAAAATAAATAAATAAATGAACTCAAAAAACCCTAAAAAAAAACAAAAAAAACCAAAACCCTCAAACTAACTGAAAAAACTCAAAATAACTTAAAAAAAAAATAAAATCCTCAAAATCACTGGAAAAAACCCTCAAAATAACAAAAAAAGAACTCAGAATTAACTAAAAAAAACACTTAAAATAAAAATAAAAACTCAAAATAACTGAAAAAAGAAAAAAAGAACTCAAAATAACTAAAATAAAAAACTCAAAATAACAAAAAATAAATAAATGAACTCAAAATAACTTTTAAAAAAAACACCCCCCCCCCCCAAAAAAAAAAAAAAACCCTAAAAAAAAAAAAACAAACTCAAAGGAACTGAAAAAATTCAAAATAACTTAAAAAAAAAACAAAATCCTCAAAATTACTGGAAAAAAAATTCAAAATAACAAAAAAAAAAAAAAAGAACTCAAAATGAACTAAAAAAACCCTCAAAATAACAAAAAACTAAATAAATAAACTCAAAACAATGACATCGGTGAAGTGAACCAGTTCTGACGGTTTTAGAACTTCTATGAGATAAAACATGTGATTTGTCTGTTATTAATGTTCAGATCTTGATTTACAGACACAATAGTGAAATAAAAACCCCAGGATCATGTAGAGGGTTAATACGAACATTTAAGACCAGAATGAGTCACTTCCTGTTTGTAGCGCGGCGGCTAGCGGGTTAGCTCTGTGCATTTATAAAACAGTCTGTGCATTCATCCCTCTCTGGGTCTGGGCTCTGGTGTCTCGGGTTTTCACCTCCTGTGGTGATTTCTAATTAAAACCACGACACATTTTATTTTCCAGACCGCGGAGGTTTTACTCACTGGTCACTGCTCCTTCATCAAAGCTCAGTGAGACTCGTGGGGTCAGATTACAGGTCAGCGCTGTGAGTGTGTGTGAAATCTATACACACTCCAGGTCTGTTTGTGACGCGGAAACTAAATGAAAACATAGATCAGTGAAAGGTGTAACATCGACCTTTAACCCTGCATTTGCATTGTGTAAAAATGTAAATATTAAGATAATGCTACAAAATGGTGGACCCAAAAACAGTCAGATGTTTATTTTGACACATTGAGAAAAAAGGATCCAGTGAAATACATTTGCAATTACAGAAAACACACAAGAATATACTTTCAGTGTTTATAAGTAGCAGTATTATTAAAAATATATGCACATAAATGCATCCTGTAAAGGCAGATACAAGTAAAAAGAAAAAAAAAATCATTAATATCATAAATAAAAAAATAAAAAAATAATTAAAAAAAACAAATGTGGAGGGTTTTCAACTCCAAAAAATGAAGAAAAAATCAAAAAGTAAACATTATACCAGTAAAAAAAACAAAACATTTTGAATAGAAGTAAATGGGGCAAAGACGCCAATCAAACCAATCAATGAACTTGATCTAAAAATACATCACAAAATGCACAAACTGGCCAATTTTTTATGTTATTTGGTTCAATACAGCCAAAGTTATGAGGGTATTTACGTCTACAGGGTATTAAAGAGGAGGTATTTACTTCTATGTCGTATTAAAGAGGAGGTATTTACTTCTATGTCGTATTAAAGAGGAGGTATTTACTTCTATGTTGTATTAAAGAGGAGGTATTTACTTCTATGTCGTATTAAAGAGGAGGTATTTACTTCTACGGGGTATTAAAGAGGAGGTATTTACTTCTATGTTGTATTAAAGAGGAGGTGTTTACTTCTACAGGGTATTAAAGAGGAGGTATTTACTTCTATGTTGTATTAAAGAGGAGGTATTTACTTCTATGTTGTATTAAAGAGGAGGTATTTACTTCTATGTTGTATTAAAGAGGAGGTATTTACTTCTATGTTGTATTAAAGAGGAGGTATTTACTTCTCTGTTGTATTAAAGAGGAGGTATTTACTTCTATGTCGTATTAAAGAGGAGGTATTTACTTCTATGTCGTATTAAAGAGGAGGTATTTACTTCTCTGTCGTATTAAAGAGGAGGTATTTACTTCTCTGTTTTATTAAAGAGGAGGTATTTACTTCTATGTCGTATTAAAGAGGAGGTATTTACTTCTATGTCGTATTAAAGAGGAGGTATTTACTTCTATGTCGTATTAAAGAGGAGGTATTTACTTCTCTGTTGTATTAAAGAGGAGGTATTTACTTCTATGTTGTATTAAAGAGGAGGTATTTACTTCTGCGGGGTATTAAAGAGGAGGTATTTACTTCTATGTTGTATTAAAGAGGAGGTATTTACTTCTGCGGGGTATTAAAGAGGAGGTATTTACTTCTATGTTGTATTAAAGAGGAGGTATTTACTTCTGCGGGGTATTAAAGAGGAGGTATTTACTTCTGCGGGGTATTAAAGAGGAGGTATTTACTTCTGCGGGGTATTAAAGAGGAGGTATTTACTTCTGTGTTGTATTAAATCCACTATTATAATCCACTAGCGCATCTGGAGCTGGGACATTTTTGGCCTTCCACACTCCTTCAGTCTTGACCCTGCGGCAGAACGTTTGACCTCTGTAGGCTTTGTGCGCCGAAGAACACACGCTGAGAACTTTTTAATTGTGTCTGAGTCACAACAACAAATGTCTTCTGAATGAGAGAATGCGTTTTAGAACTTTAGAACTTATTGACATTTCTGCTGCGCTAGAAATAAAAGTTAGTAATGAAGATAAGGACTCATCGGGAGAACATCAAGAAGTTAAAGCTCACATTCAGGACTTGTTAGATGGAGATAGATCCAAAAGTCACATTCTTGCTGCTCGTCACCCGTTGTGTGTCTGAGAAGGAAGGATGGTGGTCTCCGTTTGTGCATTGACTACAGACTCCTGAATAAGAAGACCGCCATCGCATCCTCAGAATCCAAGAAATCATGGAGAACCCTGGAGGAAACTCTTGGTTTACTGTTCTGGACCAGGGCAAACCATACCTCCAAGGCTTCAGGAGCAAGAGCAGACCTTTAAGAGTCCCCATGGCTGTTTGAGCGGATCAGAATCCCATTTGAACTCTCTGATGCTCCAGGCTGCTTTTCAATGCCACATGGAGGGACGTCTGTCTCCGGGGTGAAGCTTGCGCACCCTCCCTGGATGATGATCTCATTTACAGCCGCAACTTTGGTTATGTGCGCAATGTCCGACAAGTCCTGCAGACACAGCAAGAGAGTGGGATGAAACAGAAAGCAGCTTGGTTTCTTAAGCTATTTTGGAGCCTGTAACCCAAGATTTTTCCGTAACTGCTAAACCTCTGTACCAGCTGCTTGTTATGCTCAAAAGTCAAAGAGACACAGAGCCACATTGGGGACATTTAAGGACACCACCTGATAAATCCACCTGTCATGGCGTATCCCAATTT
Organism: Periophthalmus magnuspinnatus; assembly: GCF_009829125.3. Classification (NCBI taxonomy): domain Eukaryota; kingdom Metazoa; phylum Chordata; class Actinopteri; order Gobiiformes; family Gobiidae; genus Periophthalmus; species Periophthalmus magnuspinnatus. The sequence goes on along the minus strand of NC_047128.1, from coordinate 1,029,300 downwards.
TGAGCGACCGTTCTGCATGTTGACGCCTCTGAAGATGGACTAGGTGCAGTTTTGTATCAGCGTCAAGAGGGAGTCCTGCGTGTGATCGGCTACGGCTCCAGCTTAAAAACTACAACACTAAAATGGGCCATCGATGACCGTTTCCATGACTATCAATTCTACACACTGCACTTCACCGCCTACAATTTTTTTTGGAGAAATGTCCTGTGGTCTAAAGAAACTAAAATTGAACTGTCTGGCCATAATGAGCATCGTTACGTTTGAAGGAAACAGGGGGACGTTTGCAAGCCTGAGAACACCATCCCAACTGTGAAACATGGGGGTGGCAGCATCATGTCGTGGGGTTGTTTTGCTGCAGGTGGGACTGGTGCACGTCACAAAATAAATGGCATCATGAGGAAAGAACATTATGTGGAAATGCTGAAGCAACATCTTAAGACATCAGCCAGGAAGTTAAAGATTGGGCATGAATGAGTCTTCCAAATGGACAATGACTCGAAGCATACTGCCAAACTGGTGACAAAGTGGCTTAAGGGTAACAAAGTCAATGTTTTGGAGCGGCCGTCACTTGAAAAAGCATGTGCGAGCAAGGTGGCCTAAAAAAAAACTTGGCCCAGTTACTCCAGTTCAGTACACCAGGAGGAATGGGCCAGAATTCCTGCCAACTACTCTGAGAACCTTGTAGAAGGATATCAGCTGGAGGATGGGTAAAGCTTGGTCCTGATCACGATCCCTGAGAAGTTTCCTAGGTGATGTTTACACAAATTATTTTTCCCCCTCATCGGTTCATATCTATTACGGTTTATATCAAGTAGGCTGTTCCTGTAGGAAAATGTGGTTCATGTGTCTCTAGTTAAACCCAGAGACACATTTCAGATCTGAGTCTTCAACTTCTCGACAGGGACGAGGCTCTGGAAAAGGGTTGACTCTAAGTTTAAAAGAAGGCACCACTGAGACATGTTTTAATCAGGCAAAAATTAGACTGAAGCAAACAGTATCAATCAATCGGAAACTGAACTTTAACTGGCGTAAGGACTCGTACTGAACTATAGCAGTCAAATGTCTTCCTTAACGGAGAAGAACTTGATCTGGCCCCAGAATTTAACTGCTGTGGAGTCAGACCCAACTTGTCCTTCAAAAGTTGTCAAAAAGCGTCCCAGATAATTCAATAAATCATCAGAATTTCTGTCACATCCAGAATAACTTAAACATGAGCGCTGCTAAGACTTATTTCTACTCTACGATCATCTGTCACATAGACTATTGTTTAACTACTTGGTCTCTTGCCACACAACACTTAAAACCACTGAAAACCTCTATAAAAGACGCCTAAAAACCCATTTCTCACCATCACTGTCACGCTCTGAAAAAGCACAGACTATCCCAAAGAACAGTTCATTTAAAGCTCAAATGAAGAGACAATGTGACTTTGACTTTTCTATAGAGACATATTTGCATTTTTGGGCAAAATATGAAGGGGGCGGGTTTAAAATGTAATTGTTTTGACTGAGGCCAAACTGACTGAAATAATGGGGACTGTGCAATGACTGGAATGCGCAATTAAGGGCACTGTGCAATGAGTGAAGTGTGCAATTTTTATTTGGCCCTTTTGTGACTCCAGCCCTTGGGAAGGAAGATGAAAATGATCCTTTGGCTATAAACCGGTGAGTTTACTTTCACGTTGTATCATGTCTGTTCATGAGCGTCCACTGTACCAAATACATAAATAAACTGAATGTGGTGCATACAGTCACTTCACATTTATTTGTAATTAGAGCAATACTGTAATGATTCTTAAATTTCACTACCCAGCAACACTGCAGCAGATCCTCATTCTGATTTCTGATTGGCTGGAAGTGTAAAATGGCAGCTCTCCTTTAATACGAACTGCATAATGAGACTCTTAATGAGGCGTAAACAGGCTGAAGCACGTCCAGAGATTGAGACTTCACTTCTGTTTCTGCCGGTGTTCACCATGAAGACTTTTGTCGCACTAATTCTGTTGGGAATCCTAATAAAATCCAGCACATCGAGTGAGTACTCTTTACACGTGGAGTTCATTTAAGATCGATCGTGTTCAGGTTTAACTTAACCCTTCTCCTGTTCTGAGTCACAGTTGTTTTGACGCTCTGATGCTCTTTCTCTCATTTTAACTGTGTGATCGGTTTTACAAAAGAGAAAAGTTCATCTGGATTCACGATGATTCAGCTTTAAGTTAGAAACCAAAACAAGAGGGTTTTTTTTTTTTTTATATGGAACAGTTCCAGCAGTAAACGTGTAGAATGAGATCTGGATCAGTCTAGTTTAAACTTTGGCTGAGTCTCATAGATAATATAACACATTTATTACATAGTTGTATTTATACTTTCTGTGCTGCAGATCTGAGAGTTTATTTGGCAACACATGATGTGAAAGTTCATTCTACATTTTTATTGGTTTAAACATGATTTAATGAAAATGAAAACAATGTATTTATTTGTATTCATCTTTACATATATTTGCTGAAATTTAAACAAAAATACTTCAGACAGGGGCCACAGTTTTCTAATGTAAAGTGAGCTGGAGCCAGAGTCGATGGAGCTGGAAGTGCGCCTGTGCCATCCATCCATCTTCTTCGTCTTATCCGGGGCCGGGTTGCGGGGGCAGCAGTCTAAGCAGGGACTCCCAGACTTCCCTCACCCCGGACACGTCCTTCAGCTCCTCTGGTGGGACCCCAAGGCGTTACCAGGCCAGAGACACATAGTCCCTCCAGCGTGTCCTTCCCTGGGGCCTCCTTCTCGTGGGACATGCCCAAAACACTTCCCCAGGAAGGGGTCCAGGAGGCATCCTGAGCAGATGCCCGAGCCACCTTGGAAAGCAGCGGCTCTACTCTGAGCTCCTCTTGTGTGACCGAGCTCCTCACCCTCTCTAAGGGTGCGCCCAGCCACCCTGCGGAGGAAACCCATTTCTGCCGCTTGTAGCCGCGATCTTGTCCTTTCGGTCATTACCCAGAGCTCATGACCATAGGTGAGGGACGTAGACTGACCGGTAAATCGAGAGCTTTGCCTTTGGACTCAGCTCCTTGCTTACCACAACAAACCGATACAGCGACCGCATCACTGCAGACGCTGCACCGATCCACCTGTCAATGTCACGCTCCATCCTTCTCTCACTCGAAAACAAGACCAAAGGTTCTCCACCCACTCGGAGAGAGAGGGCTGCCCCTATGATCACGTCCTATTTAGAACACAGGGGCAAGCAGATGAGCTATGTCCATTTGTATTGTCTGTGCATTTATATACATGGTCTATGCCTCTGACACACAGTGAGAGAAGTCTGTCTGATTTACAGACCCGCTTCAGCTTTACCTTGGACATGTTCTTGTGTCAAAGCTCGTCGTGTTGGGGAGCAGCTTCTTTTAGTTTTATCATTATGTGTTTTCATCTTTACTGAAATATTCATAAAATACATTTATTTTACATTTAACGTTGATCTTCTTCCCACAGTGATTCACACTCTACGATTACTTCAAACATCTTCTTCTCAAGTCCCAAACTTCCCAGAGTTTGTTTCTGTTGGAGTGTTGAATGGTCTGGAGATACTGCACTGTGACAGTGAGATCAGGAGGATGGAGCCCAAACAGGAGTGGATGAAGAGAGTGACAGAGGACGACCCAAACTTCTGGTACTGGACCACTCGGCTCTGTGTGGATTCTGTGCAGACAGGCAAGGAAAACATAGAGAAAGTAAAACGACGCTTCAACCAGACTGAAGGTTTGACACTTTCACTTTGACACAATGAGATAAAGGTTTTCTACATTATAATAAAAGGACAAACTTTGGCACTTTCACTGTCCTGTCCTATGTAATTTTACTAGTGTTTTCCCAGAACTTACAGTACTCTTTGCTAAACTTTCAAACCATCAACGGTAAATATTGCCATATTGATTTTATGAGTTTAAAAATGTAACTGATTTTTTTTTCTGAAATGACACTCTTTAAATCCTCCAGCAGCATTAAGCAGAAACAGACTCAGGTCCTGATGTTTGTGTTCCAGGTGTTCACATGTGGCAGTGGATGTTCGGCTGTGACTGGGACGATGAGACTGATGACATCACAGCATATGTTCAGTTTGCCTTTGATGGAGAGGACTTTATTTATCTGAACGTGAGCGCAGAGTCCTGGGTCGCTGTTAAACCTGAAGCCTTAATCACTAAAGAGAAGTGGGTGAAAAGTGGAGCAATTCAACTTGCCAAACAGTACATCCACAAACTCTGCACTGTGGGGTTGAAGAACTATGTGCGATATGGAGAGGCAATTCTGAAGAGGACAGGTGAGACGAAACATAAATGGTTCTCACCACCCACCCTCTCACCCACCCAGAGACGGTGGGTGGTGAGAACCATGGCCTTAGATTTGGAGGAGCTGATTCTCATCCCATCCCTTCACACTTGACTACAAACCACTCCAGTGCCTGCTGCAGCTCCTGGCTCAATGAAGCCATCAGGACATCAGTTGCCAAACCGGACCGGCTCCAGTCCTTGGTTGCAACTGAATCCGAGGTTCCACTATCGATTGGATTCACCTCTCCGGTACCCTGGAATAGATCCTACCGGGAAGGCTGAGGAGTGTGACTCCCCTATGGGGAATTGGAACACACCCTCCGGTCCTTCTTCTTAAACAGAGGGACAACCACCCCGGTCTGCCAGTCCAGAAGTACTGTCCCCGACTGCCACGTGATGTTGCAGAGACAAGTCAGCCAAGCCTCACAACATCCAGAGACTTAATATTCTCAGGACAGATCTCATCCACCCCTGGAGCCACAGAGGAGCTTTAACCACCTCAGTGACTTCAGCCAGGGTGATGTATGAGTCCACCTCTGAGTCCTCAGCCTCCACTTCCCCCTATGAAGATGTGACCGTGGGATTGAGGAGATCCTCAAATAATTCCTTCCACTGTCCGACATCACTAGTCGAAGTCAGCAGCTCTTTGCCAGCACTGTAAACAGTGTTGGTGAAGAACTGCTTCCCGATCCCGACGTGCCAAATAGTTTGCCAGAATCCATTTGAGGCAGTCTGAAAGTCCTCCTCTGAACTCCTCTCAAACTTGAGTTCTTGCCTTTGCAACCGCTCGGGCCACGGCTCGCTTGGCCCATCGGTACTCGTCAGCTGCCTCAAGAGTCCCTCCCTGAACCGCCATCTTAACATGATGGATGGGTTTGAGCAAATGATCCTGGGAGCTATGATGCTTTGTGCCCCTGGTAGGGTTACACCTGGCAAAGAGGTCCAGATGTTGATTGGAAGATCAAGGCCAACTACATCGCCTGGACCGGTGCCACCGAGCTCCCACCCTGGAGCCAGGCCTGGGGTGGGTGCGTGAGAGCGAGTGCCTGGTGGCCGGGCCTTTCCCCACGGGGCCCAGCTGGGTTCCGCCCAAAGGAGCGACATGGGGCCATTTCAGTGTTTCAGTTACAACCTGAAACAATCGTCCTGAGGATGTGAGACAGGCTTCTACTTTGACCATGTTTAAATCCAGGCTCAAACCATGTGACATTTTAATGTCTTTCTTATTCTGTAAAACATTTGAATGAATGTAGATTTACTTTGTCATTACATTCAAATCAAACATTATTCAACTTGTATAGGGTCGTACATAACATCTCTATCATGACCGAAAGGGTTTAGGCTGAAGTAAAGAAAAAAATACTTAAAAACAATAATGCCTAACCCATATTAATAATAACACAAGATTTCAAAGAAAAGCAGCATCACTTTGAATTACTTTGTGTAGGATCTGTGCTATACAAATAAACTTGGCTTGCCTTACCTTGCATCCTGTGCCCATATGGGTAACGACAGTGACACCTGGAGGGGTGTGATTGGAAAGAATGGCCTCCCTGATCTGAACCCGAGTGGTGTTTTTTATTGGACTTCAGTGCTAGCCACAGTCCACACCGAACACCATGTCCGAGCACAAGGCTGTCCATCAGTGCACGTGGTACCAGGACACCTTAGGTTGGAGGTTGATGATCGACTTTGTTGTTGTGTCATCTGACCTCCATCCCCATGTCTTGGACACTCAGGTAAAGAGGGGGGCTGAGCTGTCAACCGATCACCACCTGGTCGTGAGTTAGATCCGTTGGCTGGCCAGACCTGGCAGGCCCGTGAGGGTCTGTTGGGGATGTCTGGTGAAGCCCTCTGTCAGAGGGGTCTTCAACTCACACCTCCAGGACAGCTTCTCACAGATCGCGGGGGAGGCTGGGGACATGGACTCTTAGTGGGCCACATTCTCCGCCTCAGTTGTCAAGGCGGCTGCTCGTAGCTGTGGTCATAACGTCTGCAGTTACGAACCTGGTGGTGGACACCGGAAGGGATGCAATCAGAGAATTTTGTACCTTCAAAATGGCCGTTTCGTTGAGAGCTCATTATTACCACACCCTGAGACTTAAATTCTTTTAACAACTTTAGACAAGTTTGTTAAGGTACAATGTCTAGATTTGAACATCAGCGTATTGTGATTACAAACAACCACATGGTCAGTGGTAGGATGTGGTCCCCACAGACTTTATTTACTCTGACACATACGCAATGTGTGCAAGAATTTTCATCAGATTATGAAAATCTATTTTCTTTTGCTTTCTATATGCTCCCACATGACACTTCTCTATAAAAATACAAAAACATGATACAAAACTGTACACAGCAATTTGACAAACCTGGTGTGATGTGCAGTAGTTTCATTAATGGGATGCAGCTGATTGTGTTGTGATAGTGCTCTGAAGGGGGAGTGACTTGACTTAGCGTGGAGAGTAAAGGGAGGGGGAGGCCCAAAGTATCAAAAACGAAAGTGAAACTTATAAAATGTCTTAATATGTTGTTTTGGCAAATACAATAAAAGGAAATACAATGATCTAAATATATTATGTGTTACAGTTAATTCCCCATAGAAGTAAAATACCCGCTGTATATAATATAACTCCTGTGGTGTTGTGTAGAGCTCCCCCTGGTGGCCCTGCTGCAGAAGTCCTCCTCAGCCCCCGTCACGTGCCACGCCACAGGCTTCTACCCCGACACAGCCAGGCTGTTCTGGACCAAGGACGGAGACGAGGTGCTGGAGGACGTGGACCCTGGAGAGATCCTGCCCAACGGAGACGGGACTTTCCAGACCAGTGTGTCCCTGGACCTGTCCTCTGTCCCCTCTAAGGACTGGGGCAGGCACCACTGTGTGTTCCAGCTGTTTGGGGACGAAAATAAACATGTGACCAGACTGGACCAGAGCAAAATCAGGACCAACGGTGAGAGGGGGCGCTGATGAGACCTGAGCACAAACTTAAGATCATACAATTTAACCCAAAATGACAAATGTTGAGTTTATTGTGAAGGATCAGAGTCAAACCCAAAGTCCAGACTGTGGTGACAGTGTGAAGGAGCAGGGAACATCTGTGGAGCTGTTTGCACCAATGAAGAAACTGATACTCAAACTATAAACTATTAAACTATTAACATTTATTTTTGTTTTTCAGGCAAAAATCCCCCAACCTCCATCATCACTCCTGTAGTCGTTGTGGGACTCATCATCATCATCATCGCTGCTGCTGTGGCTCTGTTTGTGATCAGACGAAAAAGAGGTCAGACAGGACAGTGCTATTTATATGATAAATATGATCATATTTAATGTTAAAGAGGGGGTATTGTTAGAATGTTCCCTCATCAAAAACATTAAGAGGTTTTAGATGTCAGCCATGTATGTTTAAGTAATTTAGCAATCTCTCCTGGCCCCATTTAAACCCTCCTTACGGTTTGCAGTACGAGTCTGTACAAGGCTCCACCCACAAGCCTACGTCACCCATGCTCCCACACAACAATTCTCCACAAATATACAACAACATGATACATGATGTGATGTGCAGCAGTTTCATTAGTGGGATGCAGCTATTTGTGTTGTGATAGTGCTCTGAAGGGGGAGTGAATTAGCACAGAGAGTAAGAGGAGGGGAGAGTCTGTTTTCGGCAAATATGACATTTTCAAAACATGACGATCTAAATATGTTGCAGTTAATACCCCATAGAAGTAAAATACTCCCTCTTTAATATCCACGTTGAACTGCCAACTTCTTGTGGTGGGAGAGTTTGTGTAACTGAATGATCCTAGGAGCTATGTTGCCCCTGGTAGGTTCTCCCATGGCAAACAGGTCCTAGGCGATGGGATTAAGAGCAGTTCACAACACCCAAATTAACAGTCATACAACAAGGACCACGACGTCTCCCGGTATACCACAGCTACGGCCCCACCCTGGAGCCAGGCCTGGGGTTAGCTCAAATGCAAGTGCTTGATGGCCAGGCTTTTGCCCACGGGGACCAGCCGGGCTCAGCCCGAAAGGAACAATGTGGGTCCGCCCTCCTGTGAGCTCACCACCTGGAGAGGGAGGCATAGGGGTCGGGTGCATCTCTGCTTTTTGCAAATCATGTGGTCTTGATGGCTTCATCGAACCAGGACCCGCAATGTGCACTGGGATGGTTTGTTTTAAGCTTGAAACTTTTCAATGTTCTTTTTCCAGCCCGAAACAATCAACGAGATGCTCAGATGAGACAAAATCTGAATCCTGTTACTCAGGCGACAAACTGTGAGTGCTTTTAAAATGTCTAAAAAGTGTTTTCTTTCAGACAAATGACAGTGTTTATTTAACAATTATTTAACTAACTCTGTTAACTTAAAGCACCTCTGACAGGTTAAACTACTCATTTTAATAAAAAACACAGTTTATGTCAAAATATTGCCTAGTGTAGCACTTTTGCTATTAGACAGAGGAAAATAAACTACTGGACCAGTGAATGGCTCAAAGGAGAGATGAATGAAATGTAAAAAGAGCCACAGTCAAGTGACCTTTAAATGGAAAAGCCTCAAAGTTTTATTAAACGGTTAACAGACAAACATGTAACAAATCACTGGCACTTAGTTTGTATAAGGCACCTTTAAAACAACCTTTATATTGTCTCCGTCCTACCTCAGCTTTGGCCCTGAGTTTGTAGATGTGGCGAAAGGACGAAGTGCTGCTCTACGTGGAGTCCTTTGTACCGCACTCCCATATCTCAGTGGGAAGTTCAGAATCCTGAACCTTCTAACTTCTCCCGGGGAAAACGGTCTGGCTAGACAACAGGTTTGCGCCGATATCTATTAATATTTCTCCATAGTGTTCTACTAATGGCTGCTCTGCTGTGCGTGCTCGTGCACTGTTGTACGTGCTTCTTTACTCTGCTGTGCGTCATTCGCACTGCTGTGACAGTCCTGGCTCTCTGGTCTAACAGGCCCGTCTCTCCGCTGTAACAGGCCCGTCTCTCCGCTGTAACAGGCCCGGCTCTCCGCTGTAACAGGCCCGTCTCTCTGCTGTAACAATCCCGTCTCTGCTGTAACAATCCCGTCTCTCTGCTGTAACAGGCCCGTCTCTTCGCTGTAACAGGCCCGTCTCTCCGCTGTAACAGGCCCGGCTCTCCGCTGTAACAGGCCCGGCTCTCCGCTGTAACAGGCCCGGCTCTCTGCTGTAACAATCCCGGCTCTCCGCTGTAACAGGCCCGGCTCTCCGCTGTAACAATCCCGGCTCTCCGCTGTAACAGGCCCGGCTCTCTGCTGTAACAGGCCCATCTCTCTGCTGTAACAATCCCGGCTCTCCCCTGTAACAGGCCCGGCTCTCCGCTGTAACAATCCCGGCTCTCCGCTGTAACAATCCCGGCTCTCCGCTGTAACAATCCCGGCTCTCCGCTGTAACAATCCCGGCTCTCCGCTGTAACAATCCCGGCTCTCCGTTGTAACAGGCCCGGCTCTCCGCTGTAACAATCCCGGCTCTCCGCTGTAACAGGCCCGTCTCTCCGCTGTAACAGGCCCAGCTCTCCGCTGTAACAGTATTTTTATAATCACGTTGTTTTTAGCTATTTTAATTACGTTTTTAGTCAACTTATTTATTAGTATTTGACCATTTTTCTCTCATAGCTCTGATTAGACTAATAAACATCAGCAAAAGCACCTTTATTCTTCTTTATTAATGTTTAAACTGCCAGAAAAGTATATATTCCTTGTGTGTGATTTTTCCCTGATTTTCTGGATGGACTTTGATGACATAGAGGGATTCTATTTTAGAACTTAGCGATACTTTCTGTATTTTTGTACTTTTTTCCCCCAAAACTGACTCTGAAGAATATTTAGCATAGGGACTATTGTGAACAATATACAAATGGGGCAAAAGGTCCTGTTTCCCATCATGCAGCAGTGGACATATATCACACTAAAGGCAGAAAACAGCTACGTTCTGGTCATTTTGGTTAAGGCCACGTTTCTTATCTGTGGCCTCCTTTCATACAAGAATGTGGGAGGGTTTAAAACACTGGTGCATCTCACTTTGTTAGACTCTACTCACTTAACACCACTTTAGACTCTGCTTTGAATGTTGCTGGACGCTGCCTTTAACTCAACTGTTTTGCTGTAACTGACGATAAAATTCTACAGAACAAATCTTGTGCTTCTGTGTCTGTTCTTCATGCAACACAATAGAAACCAACAGAAACGTTGTGGAGGATGCATTTTCAACAACTGACTGACTTTTTTTTCTTACAGGGATTTCACTGAAGGTGTTGGGTGACGACACGTATGTGCCCATCAGTGGCCTGTACTGACCTCGTAGAGTCATATTGAATGACATTCTCCAAAGTAGTGATCAGCCTAAATAAAAGGTGAAACCTCTTGTATTGTAACATGGAATTCTGCATATTGGATTCTTTTTTGCTAAATTGAACTTTGTGAGTTTGAAAGACTTTATACCAATGTGTGAATGATTATAATGTGTATGAGCACAAAGTAAAAAAGTTTTGAGAAACAGAAGCGCTAAGGGTAACAGAATATAAGGTAACCAAGGTAATGAGTATTTACAGAGAATAAATACTGAGGTAATTAAGTACAGGCCAAGCAAAACCCACAGTGTGTGCATTTTATTCTTAACTAATTGTTGATATTTTTAACTAGTGATGATGAACTCTGGACTAGCAGGTTGAGTTTAAATACATGCTGTGACACATTCTTAAAGCGACAGTAGCAGTGTGTGCTGGATGCTTTTAAAGGGGCTGCATGATACATATTCTTAAAGCTACATTCATTTGCAGTCTGTGCGAGGTACCTTTAAAATGTGCTGTGTGATTAAACCTGAAATGTGTGTGCGTGATTCACACTCTTAAAGTGACAGTACAACTTTCAAAATGAATATACTTAAGGTAATCTTTTTTAAACAAATTTTGTATTTTTACATAAAAACACTGAAACTGATAAAATAAAATGGCACAACAATTTATTAAAATGACTAAGCTCCCAAAGCATTCACAGAGCAAGATTCATGAGGACGAACGAGATCCTAAACAAGCTGAAATTAGGCTGATTAAAACAGTGTTTAGTAAATATCATGCAAATAGATTAGTTCATTACCAATGCTCCATGGGAAAAAGTCATGAGCAACCACACAGCAAAGGTGATGCATCATCAGACACACCTGGACTGGGTGTGTCTGAACAACACCAAGACAAACTAAAGGCCACACAAAAAAATGGAAAAACAGGCTAAGCAGCTCCAAAACCAGAAGCATGAACAACCATTGGCCTCTGTACTGGTCTTAAAACCCAAAGAAAAGGCAGAAAAAATGGTAAAATGGTAAATGGTCACATTTTTCTATAGTGCTTTTCCACCTTCAAGGCACTCAAAGCACTTTACAACAAGGAACCACTCACCCATTCACACACACATTCATACACCAGTGTACGCAGACACTGAAAAAAAAGCGATGGCATTCAAGAAAATGCCTGCCAAGCTGAAACAGAAGAAGAAACTATGAATACTGGTATTTACTCCGTACTTAAGGGGTACACAAGAAACAATGGCAATGGGAAGAAATGTCACCCCCTACAACATTAGATGCAGCACCAGCTGGACCCAAAATTTGGAAAGTGATGATGAAGGGGAGAAAAACGAAGATGTAAGGCAATGTGGCATTTGTCACAGTGAGCGCAAAAAGATCCACTTGCGAGCCAAGTATAGCCTATAACCCCACCCAGACTTATCTCGACTACAAACTGAACGGTTGATGGCTCACAAGCAACTCCAGCCCCCACCAACTCATTTTTGTCCATCCCAAACACTCCAGCGTGCTCTACACCAACCTGTTTGCCCCAACCACAGCCCAAGAGATGATACAAGGAGTAAAACACAAAGTGAAGGGAGACGTTGTCCCTGGTCCCACTTGGACTCAAACCAAGAGGTCAAAAAGATATCTGCCTCCGACTCAATGCACTAACAAACATTCAGGAATCATGAGTGGCAACAACACAAATACTGACTGACCTGACACTGCCAAAAGGAACCCCAAGACAAACCAGCAAAAGAACAAGGATTCAGGCAGCTCCCCTGACCCAGATGAACCTAAGAAAACAGCCAAAATAATGCTGAAGCCACTCGAAAAAAAGCACGCTACATGTCCTGGAACAAAGAGCTACACCATCAACGCTGCCACAGTCACAAAACAAGCGTCCAACTATAATGGAAGATTGATGGCTGCTCAAAGATCCTCAACTACAAATGAAGAAACTTAGAGAAACACCAGACAAACCACAGTACCTGAAAGAGTACCAGAGATGCTACCAGAAGGAATCATCAAAAAAGCAAATCCAACAAGCAGCTGGAGGGTATGAACAATCCGTCTGGACACAGAGAAGAGCTAAAAAAAGATGGAGTATGGAGAAACCGTGAAGGAAAAGTTGTTGCACCAGTACCACCCTTGCAGATGCTATTTGATGAATATCATGCACCCACACACAAGCTATGAAGCACTCCTGAAACACATTGACCTTTTGTGGCACCCACACATGAAATCACTTTTGCAATATTGGATTGACACTTGTCACACCTGCCAAACCATGAACCCCAAGAACCCCACTTTTATACTTCCAAATAAACCCCTTTGAGAGGATTGTGATGGATTTTACTGATATGGGCCCTGACATGCACGATGGTGGTTTTCATAATCTTCCAGTGATTGTGTGAATACACATGTGCAAATCAGATAAAAAAGGTGTAGGAGGTAATCCCTAGATTTGGTGTCCCTTATCAGATTAGGTCAGATAATGGAACTCATGTTACAGCTAAGATAGTTCATGACACATTAAAGAACATTTCTCAGCGTTTCGGTTGTACCTAACATCCTTCGAGCCAGGGTCAAGTTGACCACATGAATGCTACTATTAAGAGAAAACTAGCTAAGGTTTGGCAAACTTCCAAAATAGATTGGGTCACCGCTCTTCCTGTTGTCTTGATGGACATCAGGAACAGTGTAAACAGAACCACATGTTTCACACCTCACATGCTTTTGACTGGACAAGAAATGCACAAACCAATTGGACCTTTCAATGAGGAATCTCCTTTCCTTGACTGGGACAAACAACATCATGACTCTGAAATGCACAAATGACTCCAGACATTGACAATGACCTAACCCCTGGTTCCTGGGTCTACATTTAAGTACATAAACAAAATAACCCGACTCAACCCTTCCAGACCGGTCTCTACAAAATCACTCAATCATCAGGGAGATCTGTGCAGGTCCAGCACGGCGATTCTAAGTTCTGGTACCAATGATCACTTTGCATCAGGTGTCCAGTGGACCTCACTCAACGCACTCTTGCCAAGGTTCGCACTGACCTCAACACAGCAGCTCCAGAACCACATAGAGAGGGACCAGGCACACCCAACCCCAGAAGAAGAGACTAGACTATGCCCTCGTTTTCCATGTACTTTACATGAACTTAATTTTTTCTTAATTATTTCTGTTTTTCTTGTTTTAGCTTGGTGGTATCTACACAATAGTGAGATGAAAGACGACCTCGGACAGCCAACAAGATCAACTGTAAACTTAACAAATATAACAAGTGACACGCACCCTCCGGCTGGAGAGGATCGTAAGAAAACAGGTATGAAACAAAGAGCACTCAAAAGGGCACCAAGAGAAACAGGTTTAAATCTACAGGAAAAAAAGTCACTGTTAACCGTTTAGAAGGACAGGACCGTACACAGTTTAAATTTCATTCTATCCTTGGTGTTTCAGTAGCTGCTTTTTGTTTCATCCATGCTGTCCGAGCGACACACACTTTGATTAATCTGAGTATCACGTGTTTTATACAATATGATGTGGTTTGAAGATCTGCCAACATTTTACAAAATTATCCGCTTGATATTAATAATTTTTATGTTTTAGCTAAAGCTCATGATTTTTGGGTGATTTATTTTATTTTTGTTGAAAGGTAGCGACTGGCACCTTTCTTTTAGTGATCACATGTGCATGTGATCAAAAGGGGGAATTTTGAACAATATAAAAATATAATACATTGCCTACTTTCTTACAAAGGTTCTGTTTCCCATGCAGCAGAGGCCGTATACCACACAAGTGTGAGGAAGGATGGGCTTCCTTGCCATATTAATTTACTGGATCGCTAAGGTGGAACCCTGGGTCAGAATCACTGTGATGCTTCACTCGATTGGATAATGTTGATTAAGTACTGTACAGACTGTCTGTGAGTGTGAATATGTGTGGTTCTGAAACAAGAAAAATATAAACAATAATGAATAAATGTAAATGTACAAATCACGCATTACACGATCGCAAGGAATTATCCACAATAATATACAATGACTCAAAATGGTAAGGAACTGGTGAAAGTGACATCAAATTAAATAAAAGTCTCTATATCTGGCAACGTCAGCTTTCACCCAAAGGCAGAAAAGAAATGCCATTCATATAAAATAGCTCCATCTGGTGGTTGTGAAAATAACTACAAAAATGGCTCACTGTTTGCCACAAACATTAATAACAGTAATAACAAAGGTCGCTGAAGCCCTGGCCTTGGGCCACATGATGTGCTGCCCACAACCAATTAAGATGCAAACTGTGTATCTTGTATAAATGGGCAGAACTAGCGCTAGAATATGGATGCACAGTAAAAGAAGATGGAATAATGAACCCATTTGGCAAGGCAGGGTAGAACTTAACACTGTAAATTTAATGTGAGGCACGATGCATCAACGTAAAAGTAGGCCAAAGCTAACACTTAGCACAGCAAAAACACATACAAATACAATAAAATAATGCACTATTGATTTTCACTCATCACACACTTCCATAAAACGCACATAATGCACAGAATCAGAGGACAGCTGACATACAGATACTGTATAAGGCAGGTTAATAATAGTCGGCGCTACTAAAATACTGCTGCTTATGGCGAACTCTCCGACTGACATCTTCTGCGCAATAGAAAGTCCAAGGCATCCTGTAATTGGATGAGAATCTAGGTGGAGTGAGGTGCATGACAAGTGACCAGAAAGAGTTTGTCAAAGTCTGTGGCGTGCAGTAGCCACAAGCGGGCCTTTTTATAGCCACCTCTAGATTCTGTACGAAATCTGTACCTAGAGAATAGTCTGGTAGCTCCTGCAGTTGGATAAGGTGTGCCACAGGCCAGGTGTAGGTCCTGCCACCTACCTTCATTTCAGCTGACCGTATTTTATCATCAAGTCAAGAGGAGTGCTGGTCACTTTGCCCACTGGCCACAGGGAACAAGGCAGTTGAGGGTCATTGATGAGGACTGTCTAGATGATGTGCAGGTCTGGGTTCTCTGACGGGCCTGAAGGCTAGGAAGATAGAACCAGATGAAATCCAGAAGTGGTCAGCCAGCAATTGGCTGTAGAGCCAGCTGCTTAGGAGCTCAGAGGCAAAGTACACCATCTGTGGCAGAGCGGCATCTGGCCGACCAATGAGCAGGGAGTTGAGGGTAACTGGATCAGGATTGGCTATGTCTGCTGAAATGTAGCCTAAAGATGAGAATCTCCACAAAGTTTGCAGAACCTCTTCTGACACCAGCTGAGCTCCAAGTATCACTTGTAGAGCTTGTTTCAGAGATGGAATCTCACACTCCCAGCAGCCTTTGAAGTGGGGGATCAGGGCGAGCAGGGACGAACTGAGTGACCAGGGAGCAAGAGTTTGTTCAGGTCCATGTCTCAAACTGAAAAGAGCAGTTGAAAACCACTCTGTGCTTACCATTGTGCTCAACAAAGTGATGGGGAATGTACCAGCGGCTGCATAATCACTGAGCTCGGTGGGAGCTTAGCTACATAGCCTGCTTGTTCGAGTCTCTGGATCTTGGAACTGTTGACTTGGGCTATGTCTGGAGCCTTCACCAACATCCTCTCTGTGTTCCTGACTTGGGAGAGTACAGCGTTCTTTGGGGCAGACAGACGGTGGACACCATTAACCTCTATTCGAACAGTCTTTGTACCTAAGCATTCAAGGGCCTCCTGATCCTAGCGTGATCTCATGCTAGAATTTTCACTGCGCATTGGAAGGACAATGCTACTGTGTATAGCACAATTAGTGCTGTGTACTAATTGTGCTATACACACAAACTTGCCTTGCCCAGCCTAATCTCGTTTGTGCGTTGACTACAGGCTGCTGAATAAGAAGACACTGCCAATGCAGGGCATCCAAAAGCAACTGCTTTTCAATGCCACATGGAGGGATCTCTGTCTCCGGGATGAAGCGTATGTGCCGTACCTGGATGATCTTGTTCACAGCCGCACCCTAGAACAACATGTGCACAATGTCCGACAAGTCCTGCAGACACAGCAAGAGAGTGGGATAAAAAGATTTTGACTTTTTCAAGCCACAAGTCACCTACGTTGGGTGTGTCTTTTCAGCAGAGGGCTAAGGGATGAAACCAAAGGAGGTGGAGGAGGTGGAGGAGGTGGAGAAGGTGGAGGCCATGAAAGTGCTCGTACACCAGACCACAGCCACCGTCAGACAGGTGAGAAAACTTCTTGGCTTCTTAAACTATTATGAAACCTATACCCAAGATTTTTCAAAAACTGCTAAACCTTTGCACCAGTTGCTTGCTATGTCCAAAGGTCAGCCAAAAAGTAGCCCAAAGAAGAAGGCGACAAAGTGCATCGGTGTCCACCTTCCACCTTCCTACCCTGTTCAATGGACAGGGAGACGCAGAGCCACATTGGAGCATTTAAAGACACCAGCTGACAAATCCACCAAGACATGTCCTGTGGTCTGACGAAACTAAAAAATGAACTGTTTGGCCATAATGAGCATTGTTAAGTTTGGAAGAAAAAGGGGGACGTTTGTAAACCTGAGAACACCATCCCAACTGTGAAATATGGGGGTGGCAGCATCATGTCGTGGGGTTGTTTTGCTGCAGGTGGGACTGGTGCACGTCACAAAATAAATGGCATCATGAGGAAAGAACATTATGTGGAAATGCTGAAGCAACATCTCAAGACATCAGCCAGGAAGTTAAAGATTGGGCACAAATGAGTCTTCCAAATGGACAATGACTCGAAGCATACTGCCAAACTGGTGACAAAGTGACTTAAGGATAACAAAGTCAATGTTTTCAAAAGCCCTGATCTCAGTCCTATTGAAAACGTGTGTGCAGACTTCCTGACCGAGGAAGGCGGCCTACAAACTTGGCTCAGTTACACCAGTTCAGGACGAATGGGCCAAAATTCCTGCCAACTATTGAGAGAACCTTGTGGAAAGAAAACCAAAACATTTTACCCAAGTCATACAGTTAAAAGACAATGGGACCAAATACTAATGAAATGTACTTTAACTTCTGAGTTTGAAGAAAGTCATAAAAAAAAATGTCTTAAAAATCTTTCTCTCACTTTTTTGTCAGTGAGGGAAAAAAAGCACATGTGTCTTTTTATATAGAGTATGTAAACTGTTAAGTGTAAGTACTGTCACAGTGGGCGTGTACCAGTGGCGGTGACAACAGGGGTAGATCAGAAAAATGTAAACCATCGTAATATTTGTTTTACGTCTCGACAATACTGACACATTCTTGGTACAAAACTTTCATTTTCAGGCTTGTTAGCAGTCCCGGTCTTAAAACTCATGTGTTCTTTCATTCTGATATATATGTCGACTATAATACTATGTTATTATGTCATCACTCTGCCACAGTAACACAGGGAGAACATGCATACTCCAGGAATCTAACCCACAACCTCCTCACTGAACTACAAAAGCGGAGAGAGCGAAAAAAACATATTGATGACAGTGGACTTTAAGTTTGATGTTATTTAATGAGTTTGAAACCAGAGGAGCGTGGTATACAAGTGTTTGTGCATTAAATAACACGCCACATCAGACTGAAGTGTGGACTTTAAACCAATCCAAGATTCCCAGGCATTTCAGAACAGGTATGACGAGGTCTAAGCTACAGGGTTAGCAGCTTTTGCACCGAATAAGACCCCATGGAAGCACAGGGAGGGCATCTGACACACATTCAGTCAGCTATTTACTTACTGCTACTCAGATGGGGGATGGATCGAGCTTGTTCCTGACCCTGATTCCCTGGAACGTTTCCTCTGTGATGTTCACACTATTTTTACTTATCAGTTCATAATTATTACAGTTTATATATTTTTTTTAAGTTTGTTCCTGTGGGAAAATGTGGTCCATGTGTCTCTAGTTAAACCCAGAGACACATTTCAGATCTGAGCCAGAATCTTCAACATCCCGACAAGGAGGAAGCTCAGAAAAAGGGATGGCTCAAATTTTAAAGGGAAAGGCACGACTGAGACATGTTTAAATCAGGCTAAAATTAGACTGAAGCAAACACTTTAGAAATCTGAAACTGAATGTGGTGTATAGTCATTTTAGTTATTTGAATGTAGCCCGACACGGTCATGACTCTTCACTTTCACTTTCACTTCTACCCAGCAACACTGCAGCAGATCCTCATTCTGATTTCTGATTGGCTGGAAGAAAAACAACAGAGCACTCATTCTTTCATACAAACAGGCTGAAGCACGTCCAGAGATTGAGACTTCACTTCTGTTTCTGCCGGTGTTCACCATGAAGACTTTTGTCGCACTAATTCTGTTGGGAATCCTAATAAAATCCAGCACATCGAGTGAGTACTCTTTACACGTGGAGTTCATTTAAGATCGATCGTGTTCAGGTTTAACTTAACCCTTCTCCTGTTCTGAGTCACAGTTGTTTTGACGCTCTGATACTCTCTCTCTCTGTCATTTCTCTCACTTTAACTGTGTGATCGGTTTAACAAAAGAGAAAACTTCATCTGGATTCACGATGATTCAGCTTCAAGTTAGAAACCAAAACAAGACTTTATATATGGAACAGTTAGAGCAGTAAACGTGTAGAATGAGATCTGGATCAGTCTTGTTTAAGCTTCGCCTGAGTCTTATAGATAATATAACACATTTATTAGATTCTTGTATTTGCACTTTCTCTTTCTCTGCTGCAGATCTGAGAGTTTATTTGGAAACACATGAAGTTCATTCTGCATTCTTACTGATTTAAACATGACTGAATAAATTAGAACAATGAACTTTAAAGTAGTAAAGCCCTCACCCCATCGGGCAAATATCAGGAAAGTTTGACACATTATCTCAGATTAGATTCATTACACACCTCTGACCAAAGACTGTATGAACAAATGGACTAAGCGTTTGGCTCCAGTCAAGTGAAGCTTATCTCAGCTGGAGCAGTTATAGAAGTGTGCCCATGATCACTTCCTGTTTGAAACACCGTGGCTAGCAGGTTAGCTACATCCATTTATATACATGGTCTATGCCTCTGACACACAGTGAGAGAAGTCTTTATGATTTACAGACCTGCTTCAGCTTTACCTTGGACATGTTCTTGTGTCAAAGCTCGTCGTGTTGGGGAGCAGCTTCTTTTAGTTTTATCATTATGTGTTTTCATCTTTACTGAAATATTCATAAAATACATTTATTTTACATTTAACGTTGATCTTCTTCCCACAGTGATTCACACTCTGAGATTCCTTCAAACATCTTCTTCTCAAGTCCCAAACTTCCCAGAGTTTGTTTCTGTTGGAGTGTTGAATGGTCTGGAGATACTGCACTGTGACAGTGAGATCAGGAGGACGGAGCCCAAACAGGAGTGGATGAAGAGAGTGACAGAGGACGACCCAAACTTCTGGGACTGGACCACTCGGCTCTGTGTGGATTCTGTGCAGATAGACAAGGAAAGCATAGAGAAAGTAAAACGACGCTTCAACCAGACTGAAGGTTTGACACTTTCACTTTGACACAATGAGATAATGGTTTTCTACATTATAATAAAATAACAAGGCTTTGGCACTTTCACTGTCCTGTGTCATTTTACTAGAGTTTTCCCAGAGATTAAAGTACTCTTTGTTAGACTTTCAAACTATCAACAGTAAATATTGTCATATTGATTTTATTAGTTTAAAAACTTATCTGCATAAACACAATAAACATGAGCTCCAGTTTTTCTGAAATTACACTTTTTAAATCCTCCAGCAGCATTAAGCATAAACAGACTCAGGTCCTGATGTTTGTGTTCCAGGTGTTCACATGTTGCAGTGTATGTTCGGCTGTGACTGGGACGATGAGACTGATGACATCACAGTGTACCTTCAGTACGCCTTTGATGGAGAGGACTTTTTTTATCTGAACCTGAGCACAGAGTCCTGGGTCGTTGTTAAACCTGAAGCCTTAATCACTAAAGAGAAGTGGGAGAAAAGTGGAGCAATTCAACTTGCCAAACAGTACATCCACAAACTCTGCACTGTGGGGTTGAAGAACTATGTGCGATATGGAGAGAAGACTCTGAAGAGGACAGGTGAGACGAAACATAAATGTGAAATTAAAACTGCAGGCAGTGATAAAGGGCCTCAGAACTCTTGTGACGGCACTGGTCAGTGGGAGGGCTGTCAATCCAAGCCTGATGTGATAACCATATCTTTTGGACTATACAGTGTTCTGGAGTATCAGCAAAAAAATGCATAATAATGAAGAAAAAACATATAGAAGTCCCAAGTATAAGTCCCATTTTTGGGGATTTTTTTTAACAAAATCCGAGACCACGAATTTTATCTTTAAAAGCAAGTTATAATAACAATATTAAAGCCGCAAGCGGCATCGAACGGCCCTCGCGGGCCGTGCTTCGCACTTGGCCGACCCGGCACTCCCTGTGGGTGGTGCTGACGCGCCACTTGCCTCTGTTTTATTGGGGCTTTGGGCTGCACTTGGCACCAAACAAAGTCAAAAGACATGTGAAGCACTGATGCACAAAATGGAAAAATAAGGGTTTTTACAGGCGTCGCCATGGCAACATTGTGCAAAATACAAACTTGGCCCCCTGGACTTTTTTGACGGTGACTTGAAGAATCACTGTGCCAAATTTTATGTTCGTCGTTGATGGTAATAAGTCGTTATAAGACTTTGAAATGTACGAAAATTTGGAAATTTTCCCATTAGGATAACATGGGCTGTTTTGCGCATCGCCATGGCAACCCAGTGAAAAATATGACATGGGTCTGATTTACTTTTTTGATTGGGATGACATGAAGAGTCATGGTTCCAAATTTGACATCATTGCATGAAACTAATATTGTTCCCATGAATGGGAAAAATTGGGAGGTTTCCCATGAACAGTTACATAACACATGAACACGTACATGAAGCACAGACAGAACTCAACACATGTCTGGTATGTTAATGTAAGATATTAACAGTTAACCAGATAAACTAGCAACAAGTTTACTCTGGATCTTACTCACTAAATCCATGGAATTCTTCATCCTCTGTGTCACTTCTGAACAACTCCACCAATTCTGGAGGTAGATGATGTGCCGCTCCAGAAGGAGATGCCCTCACGAAATTATATATTTTAATAATTTCACATACAAGTCGCATCCACGGACAAACTATGAACAAAAATGCGACTTACAGTCCGGAAAATACTGCATGTTGTGACGTGGTGTGAATATTCTGATGTGACGTCATTCGCTTTTCTGTTTGGGGTCACATGAGGGATGAGTACCACATTAGTCAAGTCTTAGAGTCTCAAAAACATGAAACTTATAAAACATCTTAATAGTTTTAGTGAATACAGCATTTTCAAAACAATAAAAGGAAATACAATGATCTAAATATATTATGTGTTACAGTTAATTCCCCATAGAAGTAAAATACCCGCTGTATATAATATAACTCCTGTGGTGTTGTGTAGAGCTCCCCCTGGTGGCCCTGCTGCAGAAGTCCTCCTCAGCCCCCGTCACGTGCCACGCCACAGGCTTCTACCCCGACACAGCCAGGCTGTTCTGGACCAAGGACGGAGACGAGGTGCTGGAGGACGTGGACCCTGGAGAGATCCTGCCCAACGGAGACGGGACTTTCCAGACCAGTGTGTCCCTGGACCTGTCCTCTGTCCCCTCTAAGGACTGGGACAGGCACCACTGTGTGTTCCAGCTGTTTGGGGACGAAAATAAATATGTGACCAGACTGGACCAGAGCAAAATCAGGACCAACGGTGAGAGGGGGCGCTGAGGAGACCTGAGCACAAACTTAAGATCACACAATTTAATCCAAAATGACAAATGTCGAGTTTATTGTGAAGGATCAGAGTCAAACCCAAAGTCCAGACTGTGGTGACAGTGTGAAGGAGCAGGGAACATCTGTGGAGCTGTTTGCACCAATGAAGCAACTGATACTCAAACTATTGGAGAAATCATGAGTGATTTTGTTGAATATTTTTTTGTTTTTCAGGTAAAAATCCCCCAACCTCCATCATCACAGCTGTGGTCGTTGTGGGACTCATCATCATCATCATCGCTGCAGCTCTGTTTGTGATCAGACGGAAAAGAGGTTGATGTAAAATATTTATGTCATAAGTATGATAATAGTTCATGTTAAAGAGGGGGTATCAAGCAACAAATGTTACGTTGTTCCTCATCAAAAACAAGTACTGTGTAAAAGTATTTGCCCCTTTACCGATTTCTTTTTCTGCACCTTTCTCACTCTTAGTCTTTTCAGATCAAGCAAACTTAAATATGAAACAGAAACACAAAATAAATAAAATTGGCTCTTGAAACTGCATTAAGGGAAAAAAATCCATCTGAACCTACATGACCCATGTGAAAAAGTAAAACCCCCTAAACCAACTGGTTGAACCTCAGCAGCAACAACTGCAGTCGAGCGTTTGTGATAACTGTCAATGAGTTATTGACATCGCTGTGGAGGAATTTTGGCCCACTCTTCTTTGCGGAATTGTTTAAAATCTGCCACATTGGAGAGTTTCTGAGCATGAAGCGCCTTTTTAAGGTCATGCCACAGCGTCTCTATTGGGTTCAGGTCTGGACTTTGATGAGGCCACTCCAAAACCCTCATTTTGTTTTTTAAAGCCCTTCAGAAGTGGACTTGTTGCTTTGCTTTTGTCCTGCTGCAGAACCCAAGTGTCTGCTTCAGCTTGAGGAACTGATGGCTGGACCTTCTCCTTCAGGATTTGTTGGTAGAGCAGAGTTCATGGTTCCTTCAATCTCAGCGAGTTGTCCAGGTCCTGAAGCAGCAAAGCCCCAGACCATGACACCACCTCCACCTTTCACTGTTGACATGATGGTTTTGGGTTTTTTTTTAATCAAATGCTGTGTTCATTTTACACCAGATGTTACGGGATGCACTCCTTCCAAAAAGTTCAACTTTTGTTTCATCAGTCCATAGAATATTTTCTCAAAAGCTTTGGGGATCATCAAGATGTTTTTTGGCAAAACTGAGACGAGCCTTTAGGTTCTTGTTTCGTCAGTCGTGGCTTTTGCCTTGAAACTCTGCCATGTCATTTATGCCTCGTCTCTTTCTCATGGCTGAGTCATGAACACTGATCTTTACTGAGGTAAGTGAGGCCTGCAGTTGTTTAGATGTTGTTCTGAGTTCTTTGTGATCTCTTGGATCAGTCGTCGTTGTGCTATTGGGATAATTTTTGTAGACCGGTGTCGTGAAGGCTGGTGTGAGGCGGACCAAAGAGTGCAGAACTCGGGGCAGATTTACAGTGTTTATTTACAGTTTGCGTAATAAGACAAGAGTTTCTTAAACCAACAGGGAGCGAGGAGCGGGGTGCGAGCTGAGGTCCGGGAATGCGTAGCAGCGAGCCGGAACGGGAACAGAGAGCGGCCAGGACCAGGGCGAGGACGAGACCAGGAACGGAGCCAGAGAGAGCCGAGCAGGGGTAGTCCAAGGAGCGGGAGACGAGGAGGTGGAGACAAGGGGTTGACTGCACCGGAGCTGGAGCGCAGAGTCAGGAGCAGGACCAGAGACCAGGAGCAGGGACGAGCGAGAGAGTAGGAATCTGGGGAGCAGCAAAAATCCAGTAAGCATAAAAAATAAAGAACCAGAATTGCAAAAGGCAGAGCTGGAGCATTCACGTGGACATGTGGACAATCTGGCTCCGAGTGTCAGAAGCTTGTCCATCTTATGCTCTGCAGCAGGTGGAGGTGATTGAAATGAGATTTAGAAATGGCTTTGTGACCTTTTCCTGACTGAGACATGTCAATTACTTGTCTTCTTTTCTGTTCCTGAATTTCTCTGGATCGCGGCATGGGTTCAATATGGCCGACTTCACCTTGTCAGAAATGTTCTATTTAAGTGATGTCTTGATTTGAAAAGTCTGGCATCATCAGGCCTGGGTTTGGCAACTGAACTTCCACAATAATATGATTTATCACAGTTACTTCATCATTTAACAAGGGGGGGGCAGTTATTTTTTCACACAGAGTCATGTAAGTTTGGATAGTATTTTTATCTCCATCCATCCATCCATTTTCTTCCTCTTATCCGGGGCCGGGTCGCGGGGGCAGCAGTCTAAGCAGGGACTCCCAGACTTCCCTCACCCCGGACACGTCCTCCAGCTCCTCCGGTGGGACCCCAAGGCGTTCCCAGGCCAGAGAGACATAGTCCCTCCAGCGTGTCCTGGGTCTTCCCCGGGGCCTCCTCCCGGTGGGACATGCCCAGAACACCTCCCTAGGGAGGCGTCCAGGAGGCATCCTGAGCAGATGCCACCTCAGCTGGTTCCTCTCAATGTGTAGGAGCAGCGGCTCTACTCCGAGCTCCTCCCATGTGACCGAGCTCCTCACCCTATCCCTAAGGGTGCGCCCGGCCACTCTGCGGAGGAAGCCCATTTCAGCCACTTGTATCCGCGATCTTGTCCTTTCGGTCATTACCCAGAGCTCATGACCATAGGTGAGGGTAGGAACGTAGATTGACGGTAAATCGAGAGCTTCGCCTTCCGGTTCAGCTCCTTCTTTACCACAACGGACCGATACAGCGACCGCTCTCCACCCGCACTGTAAACAGTGTTGGTGAAGCACTGCTTCCCCCTCCTGAGGCGTCGGACGGTTTGCCAGAATCTCTTTGAGGCCGTCCGATAGTCCTTCTCCATGGCCTCCCCGAACTCCTCCCAACCTGAACATGGCCCACTCGGAGTCCATGTCTCCAACCTCCCCCGGGATCAGGGAGAAGCTCTCCCGGAGGTGGGAGTTGAAGACCCCCCTGACGGAGGGCTCCGCCAGACGTTCCCAGCAGACCCTCACAATGCGCTTGGGCCTGCCAGGTCTGTCCGGCTTCCTCCTCCACCAGCGGATCCAACTCACCACCAGGTGGTGATCAGTTGACAGCTCAGCCCCTCTCTTCACCCGAGTGTCCAAGACACGTGGTCGGAGGTCAGATGACACGACAACAAAGTCGATCATCGACCTCCGACCTAGAGTGTCCTGGTGCCACGTGCACTGATGGACACCCTTGTGCTCGAACATGGTGTTTGTTATGGACAAGCTGTGACTAGCACAGAAGTCCAATAACAAAACACCGCTCGGGTTCAGATCGGGGAGGCCGTTCCTCCCAATCACGCCCCTCCAAGTGTCACTGTCGTTACCCACATGGGCGTTGAAGTCCCCCAGGAGAACAACGGAGTCCCCGGTTGGTGCACTGTCTAGTACCCCTCCCAGGGACTCCAAGAAGGCCGGGTACTCCGCACTGCTGTTTGGCCCGTAGGCCGACACAACAGTGAGAGACCTGTCCCCGACCCGAAGGCGCAGGGACGCGACCCTCTCGTTCACCGGAGTGAACCCCAACACGCAGCAGCTGAGCTGTGGGGCAATGAGCAAGCCCACACCAGCTCGCCGCCGCTCCCCGCGGGCAACGCCAGAGAAATGGAGAGTCCAACCCCTCTCAAGGAGTTGGGTTCCAGAGCCCAAGCTGTGCGTGGAGGTGAGGCCGACTATATCTAGCCGGTAACGCTCAACCTCCCGCACAAGCTCAGGCTCCTCTACCCCCCCCCCCCCCGCGAGGTGAGCCCCCAGGTATTTTTATCTCAACAAATAAAATCATCACAGAAAAACAGCATTTTACGTTTACTTGGGTTATCTTTGTTTAATATTTATTTATTTGTTGAAATGTGACACATGCAGAAAAGTTTCAAACATGTTAATATGTTGTTTTAGGCAAATATATTTTCAAATCAATACAAGGAAACATGGATCTAAATATGTGATGTGTTACAGTTAATACAACATAGAAGTAAAATACTCCCTCTTTAAATATGAGGTGTTCTTTGCATCATGTTTCTGTGGAACTTCCAAATCTGCAGACGAAAATAAATCGTCTGCAGTTTTGACGTGCCCGTTTGACTTGAATGTTCTTTGGAGACTCGTCCTTTTTGAAGTGAAAATACCCAAATTACTGCTTGGCTGTTATTTCCTGTGAACCTTACACATTGATATTTGTACACACGAACACGTTTTTCTTTTTCTAATAGCAATAATAGTTTTAAGCTTAATTTTTTTTAATGTTCGAAACAATCCTTGACAAGATGCTCAGCTGAAATCTCAGGGGACAAACTGAGTGCTTTTCAAGTGTCTAAAGTTGCGTTCACACTGGGGGGTCAGGGGCGTCGAGTTTACATGCAAAGTCTATGGTAGGCACGCGTCTTAACCTCCCTGCGGCGCGTTTTCAAACGTCTTGAGCATGCACGTGTTGGACGCTCTGTTTGTGCGTCTAAAATGTCACCAGAGTTGAAAAAGCTGAAATTTTAATGTTTGACGCACAGTGTGAACCAATCAGAGACTACGCCCCAGTGATTTAGCAACGTCATTATCCGGAAGAAGTAGAAAGACATCAGCTAGCGGCAACTTAATTATCCTGGCTGCACGGGCTAGCATAAAGGCTAGTCACTGACCCAGACACGCCGCCACACAGCTGATCGCCTCTGCTGATGGGTTTTATCTAATAAATACACTAAAGCCGCTCTCTCAACCTGCTCTGCATCGTACACAAAGACACAGGGGAAAAACACCCAAAGGCAGTAGCAGACGCAACACACGCCCTGGACGTCGGGAGCGTCTGCCCTGAACTGCAAAGGCGTCCAACGTGTTTTTGATTATGTTTATTTAACAATTATTTAACTAACTCAATTAACTTAAAGTGTACCTGACCTGAGTTAGACAAATTTCAATAAAAACACATTTTATGTCATTATATTTATGATTTGACTCAAAATCTTGCCTAGTGTAGCACCTTTGCTATTAGACAGAGGAAAACAAACTACTGGACCAGTGAATGGCTCAAAGGAGAGATGAATGAAATGTAAAAAGAGCCGCAGTCAAGTGCGTGCCCGTTCACTCCCCGCGCGAGTCCGTTCACCCCCCACGCGTGCTCGTTCACGCTGCTTGTCTCTCCGCTGCGCAGCCTCGTGTATGGGGGAGGGGCTTTTGGAAAACTTTACAATAAATAGAGTTATAAAGTGTTCTGAAATAGCTTGTTAGCACAGTCTTGTTAGCACGCTCTTGTTAGCACGCTCTTGTTAGCTCGCTCTTGTTAGCTCGCTCTTGTTAGCACGCTCTTGTTAGCACGCTCTTGTTAGCACACTCTTGTTAGCTCGCTATTGTTAGCTCGCTCTTGTTAGCACGCTCTTGTTAGCACGCTCTTGTTAGCACGCTATTGTTAGCACGCTCTTGTTAGCACGCTCTTGTTAGCTCGCTCTTGTTAGCACGCTCTTGTTAGCACGCTCTTGTTAGCACGCTATTGTTAGCACGCTCTTGTTAGCACGCTCTTGTTAGCTCGCTCTTGTTAGCACGCTCTTGTTAGCTCGCTCTTGTTAGCACGCTCTTGTTAGCACGCTCTTGTTAGCACGCTATTGTTAGCACGCTCTTGTTAGCACGCTCTTGTTAGCTCGCTCTTGTTAGCACGCTCTTGTTAGCACGCTCTTGTTAGTAATTTATAATGTGATTTCACACTAAGAGAGAAAATAGTTCAAAACAGTAAAAGGTTTGAAATAAATAGTAATTTACACAAGCCTTTAAAACACTAGATTTACAGTTAAAAATGTGAATTATACTTTATTTTTGAATAACATTCCTGTCATTTCATTCAAGAGACGTGTAATCACATCATATCATCAGTGATCATCTGCTCAGCCTGGGATCCTCTGTTTTAGTGATTGTAATGCCTTCACTCACCACATGGGGGATTTCACGCTGTTTCTCGTCACTGCATTAAACTCCTGTGAGAGAAACATCGACAAATCACTGATTCTTTCTCACTATTTTCAGATAAAGCTTTCCATGTGTTATAATCTGCACATTTATATTTAACTGAAGCTAAATAAACGTTTATATGTTCATTTTGGAGTTTTCAGACCTTATGTTTTGTTGTAATGTGAACTTGCACTGCGCCATCTAGTGTCCACACAAGATAATGTTACAAAGCTTATTCTATTGTCATTTTATTTTGTATAAGAATATATTAATGTACAAAATAACCAGATATAAATGTTTTATTTTGTTTAATAAAGCTGTTTCTCACATGTTGATGATTTGTCAGTATATAAATGTCACACAGTGTGTATTAAACTCCTGTGTGACAGAAACGACATGTCACTCTGTTTCTTTCTTCCTATTTTCAGGGCAACAACATTTACAGTGTCTGTTTGTTTTTAGGTCTAATGAGCTACACTAAGGATGTGTCCCAATTTGACGGTTGGACACTTCAGAGTACGGTTCAAAGTAGGTTCAAAGTGTCATTGACCTGACCAAAGAAGGCTCCTCCTCCGTGTCTCCTCCCTCGACCACAGAGGCCGAAATGGGACAGGCCTACGTCACAGAGCGCACTTCAGCCACTGTCTGTGCGCTCACGTTACATCACTTACATTATGTCGCTTGCGTTTCGTCGCTTGCGTCTCGTCGCTTGTGTTACGTCGTCTAGCAGCCATGATGTCTGCTGACTAATGAGCTATACAGCCGTTGACTCACCAAAATAATTACAGTTTTATTTTTAATTCTGTATTATTTAATAGAAGACAAATAACGACAAATAAAACGCTGTAGGTGATTTCTTTCCAGTTGTAGCTCGTATTACATAACTTTAAGAAAATATACCTTGTTTCTCCTGTAGAAGTCACACACGGTGCATGATGGGATATAACAGTGTGTGAAGTCTGCTCAGACGCTTCATTCACGTCCGATCTCCATGGAAACACGACACATTTGTCGGCCGCATTCGTCTGTGCATGAAATGGGACAGGTCTTGGTCTTTCAAATGCAGCCGATGAATTGGGAGACGGCCTGAGTGTTCACTGTGCCTGAGTCAGATATAAATACGTTATGTGTTACAGTTAATACCCTAGAAAAGTAAAATCCCCGTCTTTAATACCATTTTTAAAACTCACAAATCTAATTATTATTATTATTGTTTATTTTTGTTTACTACATTCACGTGTCGTTCATAATTTGGAGGCTTCAGTGAGAATAATCCTGGAAATAAACAAGAAAAACACAAATAAATCGTGTTGAGATGGATCAATGTGTCAATTTGTATCGATATTTGCATTTTTTTCCTTATGGGATATCGGCCTTAAATGTCCTGCCTGGGCCGATATTTGGTCTGGACTTAACGATGGCGTTCAAAGTGAGATTACACAGGTGCATTATGGGTCAGGAGTAAAAACAGGGATGTCTAAAAGTCATTTCTGTTGAGATTATTTTTTCCTATTTACAGTTTTTTTACGCAGAGGTAAAAGTACAGACAATATTTATGTACATTTTCATTTAAAATCATTTGTTTTTATGTTAAAAATGATCAAAATCAGCCCAATAGAAAAACAAAGGTCGATGTTTTGTACCATAGATTCACTGTCCCTCCTCCTCTGCACCACTTATTCACTGTCCCTCCTCCTCTACACCACATCGTCACTGTCCCTCCTCCTCTGCACCACTTATTCACTGTCCCTCCTCCTCTACACCACATCGTCACTGTCCCTCCTCCTCTGCACCACTTATTCACCGTCCCTCCTCCTCTACACCACATCGTCACTGTCCCTCCTCCTCTACACCACATCTTCACTGTCCCTCCTCCTCTACACCACATCTTCACTGTCCCTCCTCCTCTACACAATACATTCACCGTCCCTCCTCCTCTGCACCACTTATTCACTGTCCCTCCTCCTCTACATCATACATTCACTGTCCCTCCTCCTCTGCACCACATCGTCACCGTCCCTCTTCTGCACCACATCTTCACTGTCCCTCCTCCTCTACACCACATCTTCACTGTCCCTCCTCCTCTACACAATACATTCACCGTCCCTCCTCCTCTGCACCACTTATTCACTGTCCCTCCTCCTCTACACCACATCTTCACTATCCCTCCTCCTCTACACAATACATTCACCGTCCCTCCTCCTCTACACCATACATTCACTGTCCCTCCTCCTCTACACAATACATTCACCGTCCCTCCTCCTCTGCACCACTTATTCACTGTCCCTCCTCCTCTACACAATACATTCACCGTCCCTCCTCCTCTGCACCACATCGTCACTGTCCCTCCTCCTCTGCACCACTTATTCACTGTCCCTCCTCCTCTACACCACATCTTCACTGCCCCTCCTCCTCTACACAATACATTCACCGTCCCTCCTCCTCTGTACCACTTATTCATTGTCCCTCCTCTACACCACATCTTCACTGTCCCTCCTCCTCTACACCATACATTCACCGTCCCTCCTCATCTGTACCATAGATTCTCTGCCCCTCCTCCTCTACACCACTTATTCACTGTCTCTCCTCCTCTACACCACATCGTCACTGTCCCTCCTCCTCTACACCATACGTTCACCCTCCTCTATGCAGGCACAAACAAAAGTCAAAATACGGTATCTGAATGTTACATTATTGCATGACATCACGAGGTGGAACGTCGCATTTTGAGCTTTGTAGATGTTACAGACTAATAATAAAGTGACTCAAACATGTGAGAATGAAACAAAACACAACTCCAGGTCTGTTTTTCGAGGACACGATATTAAAACATAGATCACAGAACAGTGTGGTGTGGGCCTTTTAATCCGGGGCTGTTTCGTGGGAGATTCTCTGCCGTCGTACATTATAATTCTCATAACTCCACTCAAATCCATGGGGTTTGCACCAGCCCCAGCTCCAGTATGTGTCACAGTGGAACATAACAAGCATGAACCAGAATTAAAAGAGCTGTTCCCACCTTCCCCCCCTCCCTCCCTCCCTCCCTGCGAGCCCCCCCCCCCCCGCCCCCCGCCCCCCGCCCCCATCAGATCCCCCCCGTCAGTGGCTAATGGCAGGGTTGAATATGGAGTCCACCTACACGTTCGCCTGACTCATTTGTACTGCGCTTCTGGAGAGATGGAGGGAGAGGGAGGTAGAGAGAGTGCGAGGGGAGGAGGAGGAGGAAGAGGAGAGGGGGGGGGGGGTGTGCACTGTGAAAGAACAGCTCCCGCTCTCATCGTCCGCAGGCATTTTTTTCTTTCAAATGAAGGCGAGACAGTCAGACAGGAGAGGATGAGCTGTCTGGTTTCAGCATAAACTGTGAAAATAGAAAAAAAAGTAACGGCAGGCACAGACAGCAGTGTTTCACAACTCGGAAATTATTTTAAAACAAGGTGAAATTTAGCCGTATATCTGAGTAAAAACGGCGTCTGCGTCGTTAAAGGGGAAGGCGTTCGGTCTTTCTCGCATGTTCTGACACTGTTCCACATCAAAAACACGTGTGAAGAGGTTTTAGAGTCGTCCGTGCATGTTTGAGTAATCTAGAGATCTCTCCCGGGCCCGATTCAAACCCTCCTTATGTTTAGCTGTGAGATTCTGTACGAGGCTCCGCCCACAAGCCTACATCACCCACGCTCCCACACGACAATCCTCCATAAATATACAAAACCATCTATCGTTTGTTGTTATTTTGCGTTTATTTCTTGTTTGCTACGTTCCATTCCATCTACATTTTCCTCGAGTCGATGGAGCAGGAAGTGCGCACGTGATCACTTCCTGTTTGGAACGCGGCGGCTAGCGTGTTAGCTATGTCCGTTTACGTTTTTTCAGTCTGGAGAGAAAACACCAAACGTAAAGAAAAAAAACAAAAACAAACATTGAATGAGACGTCGTTTGACACAATCGTTATCCGCGGTGACATCACTCCGCGGCGCGCTCTGCATGTATGTCTACGGCGGAATGTTAGGCGGTTACCACGGAGACACGATGTTTGTGTAATCCCTCAGTCGTCCAGGTCTGATCCGGGTCTTGTCCAGTTGACAGATGTAAATTTCGTCGTTCGCTTTAAAGACACGATGCATAAATTAGTAAATAAAATTAAAAAACTCATTCAGACAGAGCAGTGCCTCCCGTTAGCTTCACCCCTCCCCCACAGAGAATACTGGAGACATCAGCTGCTGATTATTAATAGAAAACAAATAGTTCCCGTCCGACTCCAGCATGTGTCGTGGGCTGGACAAACTGCGCCCGTCGTCCTGGTAAGTGGTTCTGGATGTGACTAAGACCCCCCGTCCCACCCGTCCCACTCGACTTCCTCCAGGCTGCCCCCCCCCCCCCGCCGCACACATGCCCCCCTGCTGCCCCCCGCTGGGCGACAGGTGGCGGGGCATCTGGGTTGCCTCACACATACTCACTCATACCGTTCCAACATAACATTTACACGCCAAGAGTGTTTGCGAGGGGCAGGTCACAGCTGAGGGGCGCACACACGAACACGGGGGATTTATGTTTTGTGTCCGATTAAAACGTTTGAAATTGTTGATCAAATGTTAAAATTATTTGGAAAAACTGCACTTTTTAAAATATTTTATTCAGAATTTCCATATTTTGCACGGAATTTCCATTGTTTTATTAGAGCCTTTTACATTTATATGGAGGCTACCACATTTTAAACCACTTTATGTGAGTAAATTAAAGCTTCACCATGTAGCTTTTCTTTTCTGTTTGCCAGCTTACAGGTTAGAGCTATGGAGAGGCATCACCGCTCCAAGTAAAATGCATCTCTTTCACGTTTTTCAAGGGATTTTTCAGCAAAATAAACACATAAAATTGAGTAAACGTGCGCTGTTAGCATAGACTGTTTATAGAAATGGACAGAGCTAACCTGCTAGCCGCCGCGTTCCAAACAGGAAGTGATCATGGGCGCACTTCCTGCTCCATCGACTTGTCATTTTTGTCATATTAATCTGCTCTACATGATCCTGGGGTTTTTATTTCACTATTGTGTCTGTAAATCCAGAAATGAACATTTATAAAAGACAAATTTAGCGCATTATTTTCCGTCGCATCCGCTAGCGTTAGCAACAGGTTTGATTGACACTCCTTCAGTCTGTGGTTGTTAGATAAATTTAATGCCATACTGTGAAACATTTCAGGCAAAGCAATAACCTCTCTCTTGTGGAGGTTGAACACTTGACCAGAAAAGTTACGTAGTGCACTTTAAATGTCCATATTACACCGTTTTCCTCGTCACACACAGACCTGGAGTTGTGTTTTTTTGTTTCATTCTCACATGTTTAACACACAAACCTGCAGATTTAAGCTGAGTTTTTCTTCTCTCAACTGAAAACACTCTGTTCCACCTTGTGATGTCATCATGTGGCGATACAGGAAGTGCTCCACTGTGTTTTTAAACTCACACACCTTCATTTATAGAATCATTTGGATTAATTTCAGCCGTGGAAATCCTCAAATCTTCTACTGAATTAAAGGTAAAAAGAGGAGTTAACTTGAAAAGAACTACCACTTGATGACATCACAAAGTGGAACGTCGTATTTTTAGCTTTGGAGATGTTACAGACTAATAATAAATTAAACAAAACACAAGTCCAGGTCTGATTTTGATGCTCTAACGACGTTCTAACAAGGATTAAAGCTCCAAAAGAGTCCATTTTATTACATCAGACCTTTATTATATTATTATTATATTTATTATATCAGAGTTCATGTTCCGAATACTTTTTAAACTGTACTTTTTTTGTGCAGTGATGGAGGTGCGTTCAAGTTCACACCTGCTCGTCTCCTATAGAGCGTCTGACACACGAACACAGGCGTCTCCATTTCACAACAGCAGAGCGCCGTTTTGTATCATTAGTATGTGGAGCAGCCGCCGCACAGCCGGACGACGGGGTCAGCGAGCAGCGACTGGACGCCAGCCAGAACATTAAAGCAAAACGCAGGAGATTATCAGAGCGTCTGCGAGGGGGAGGTTCAGGGGGAGGTGTGGGGTGATTCAGGGGGAGGTTTGGGGGTGGTTCAGGGGAGGTTTGGGGGTGATTCAGGGGAGGTTTGGGGGTGATTCAGGGGAGGTTTGGGGGTGATTCGGGGGGAGGTTTGGGGGTGATTCAGGGGAGGTTTGGGGGTGATTCAGGGGAGGTTTGGGGGTGATTCGGGGGGAGGTTTGGGGGTGATTCAGGGGGAGGTTTGGGGGTGATTCAGTGGGAGGTTTGGGGGTGATTCGGGGGGAGGTTTGGGGTTGATTTGGGGGAGGTTTGGGGGTGATTCGGGGGAGTTTTGGGGGTGATTCAGGGGGAGGTTTGGGGGTGATTTGGGGGAGGTTTGGGGGTGATTCGGGGGGACGTTTGGGGGTGATTCATGGGGAGGTTTGGGGGTGATTCGGGGGGAGGTTTGGGGGTGATTTGGGGGAGGTTTGGGGGTGATTCGGGGGAGGTTTGGGGGGGGCTCTGGAGGTCTGAATGTCCCAGCAGATCCATTACAGCCTTGTATCACCATCAGTCACTCCGGGTCAGTGCTCGTTCCTGATGAATCGTGGAGCGGGACGGGGGTGAGGCGGGTGAGACGGGGGTGAGGCGGGTGAGGCGGGGGGTACAGAGCAGTGGCATTCATGCTGTACATTATACGCATGAATTTACATACAGCCAGCTGGTGTTTGAGCCGGATAAGAGAGGCTCTGTTAGACCTAAAGGTGGAGGAAAAACACTGTAAACGAGAAGGTTGAGGGTACGATTCCCACTAGAGCTTTTGGTACATTACATCATTAAAGAGGAGGGTATTCTGCAAAGTCGACTTTTTGGACCTTTCTCCCATGTTCTAACTCTGTTTCTCATCAAAATCACGTGTGAAGAGGTTTAAGAGTCATCCATGCATGTTTGAGTAATCTAGAGATCTCTCCCGGACCCTATTCAAACCCTCCTGTACGAGGCTCCGCCCACAGGCCTACGTCACCCACGCTCCCACACGACAATCCTCCATAAATATACAAAAACATGACACAAAACAACACACTACAGCTTCACAAACCTGGTGTGATGTGCAGTAGTTTCATTAACGCTGATTGTGATGTGATAGCGCCGTGAAGGGGGCGGGGCTTTGGACTCGGAGCGACAAAAACGAAAGTGAAACTTGTAAAACATGTTAATACTTTGATTTGGGAGAATTTAGAATTTTAAAAACAATAAAAGGAAACATGGATCAAAATATGTGAAGTGTCACAGTTAAAACAACAGAGAAGTAAATACCTCCTCTTTAATACAACATAGAAGTAAATACCTCCTCTTTAATACGACATAGAAGTAAATACCTCCTCTTTAATACGACACAGAAGTAAATACCTCCTCTTTAATACGACACAGAAGTAAATACCTCCTCTTTAATACGACACAGAAGTAAATACCTCCTCTTTAATACGACATAGAAGTAAATACCTCCTCTTTAATACGACACAGAAGTAAATACCTCCTCTTTAATACAACACAGAAGTAAATACCTCCTCTTTAATACGACATAGAAGTAAATACCTCCTCTTTAATACAACATAGAAGTAAATACCTCCTCTTTAATACAACATAGAAGTAAATACCTCCTCTTTAATACGACATAGAAGTAAATACCTCCTCTTTAATACGACATAGAAGTAAATACCTCCTCTTTAATACGACATAGAAGTAAATACCTCCTCTTTAATACGACATAGAAGTAAATACCTCCTCTTTAATACGACACAGAAGTAAATACCTCCTCTTTAATACAACATAGAAGTAAATACCTCCTCTTTAATACGACACAGAAGTAAATACCTCCTCTTTAATACAACATAGAAGTAAATACCTCCTCTTTAATACGACAGAGAAGTAAATACCTCCTCTTTAATACAACATAGAAGTAAATACCTCCTCTTTAATACAACATAGAAGTAAATACCTCCTCTTTAATACGACATAGAAGTAAATACCTCCTCTTTAATACGACATAGAAGTAAATACCTCCTCTTTAATACCCCGTAGAAGTAAATACCTCCTCTTTAATACCCCGTAGAAGTAAATACCTCCTCTTTAATACAACAGAGAAGTAAATACCTCCTCTTTAATACGACATAGAAGTAAATACCTCCTCTTTAATACAACATAGAAGTAAATACCTCCTCATTAATACCCCACAGAAACTTGTTTTTGTGGCGTGGGGGTTTAAACCTCATTAGGAGCGCCTGCTGCTGTGGAGGTTGTTAAACTGAGTCGTGTGTTTCAGGCCTGAAAGAAAACAGAGTCAAAGCTGCAGGACGATCGCAGTAAAACAAGAACAACACGAGGCTCAGGGGCCAACCTGACCAGGGCATCTGGGTTAAACCAACACCCAAGTAAAGTTATAAAGGGAGAGTTTGATTTACATCCAAATGGACATTTAAGTTTAAGTATTTAGCAATTTTATACAGATGATGATTGATGTGTTTATTACTGTAGTGATGTATTTTCTGGACTATAAGTGTCACTTTTTTCCGGGGGAGCGACTTATACTCAGATGCGACTTATATGTAACATTTCACATCTTCGTTATTGTCACAGTGACGACCACACGGGGGCGCTCTAGACTTGCACCAGTATTTACTCCTCCTCAACATTTAAAATTTCAACATGACCGTAATTTAAAAGACATCTGAGCAACACTGAACAAAAGAAAGAAAATGTTATTCTGCTGAGTTTGATGATTTGGACTGAGATCCAGAGTAAACTTGTTGTTTTTTCTGCTTTATTATTAAATTGTTATTAACTGTTAATCTCTTACGTTAACAAACCAGACACGTGTTCAGTTCTGTCTGCGCTTCATGTTGCTGAATAAATATAAATGTGTTACGTTAGCATTAGCGTTAGCATTAGCGTTAGCATTAGCGTTAGCGTGATATACTGATATTCAGCCTGTTGTTCCACATTTTATTATTATTATTATTAGAACTTGACTTTAAAGATAAAATGTTTGTTCTTGGTCTCAGATTTTGTAAAATAAATTCCCCCAAAAATGTGACTTATATATGTTTTTTTCTTCATTATTATGTATTTTTTTGGTGCGACTTATACTCCAGAGCGACATATAGTCCATAAAAGGAGGGAGTATTTACACTAACACATAACATATTTAGATCCCCATGATTCTTTTTACTAAACGATATTATTGTTTATTGTCCCGTCCTTAATATAGACTTTGTATTTATAGGCTGTACTTTTACGACGGCATTAGAGCGCGGCCCGTGGCGGAGGAGACACAGCGCCGCATTGTATCTGAGCTCTGAACCAGCGGCAGTTACGGGATCATGTGACCCGCAGCAGCCTTAAATTTGACTGTTGAGTTCAAAGGTCACAGCATTAAGGCACGAGTTAGACCCTCCCCCTGCGACGGCAACAAGGAGTGTACACAAACACGAGTTCAAACGGAAAGAAAAATAACTCTTAGAATAATCTGTAATGTGAGAAAATGAGAGTTTTATTGATGGAAATTAAACAAAAATATGATTATTCTGTGATATTTTGATTTAAAAGGTCTTATATTGCGCAAAACTGACTCTTGTAGCTTTAATCCATGTTCTAATGCTGTTCCATTCTCAAAAACAGACCTGGAGTTGTGTTTTATTCGTCTGTAACATCTCCAAAGCTCAAAACGCTCTGTTCCACCTTGTGATGTCATCAAGTGGTGGAAGTGGTTTTCAAGGTTTCAACAGCTCTTTTTTACCCTTAGATCAGTAGAAAAATGGTAATCCCAGAAGCTGAAATGATCCAAATGATTCTATAAATGAAGGTGTGTGGAGTTTAAAAACACAGTGGAGCACTTCCTGTATCACCACATGATGACATCACAAGGTGGAACAGAGCGTTTTCAGTTTGAGAGAAGAACTCAGCCTAAATCTGCAGAAAAAAAACACATCTCCAGGTCTGTTTGTGACAAGGAAACACCATTAGAACAGATCAGAGAGCGGTGCATTATGGGAACTTTAATATCACTGCAGTTTATGGTCTTTTTTTGTTTTTTGTTTTTTTGATAATAGTCATGATCAGTCGATTTAAAACTCATCTTTTATACTTTTAATGTTTTATATGGACTTACACTTCTCTCTCTTTGGTCTCTTTGGGTTTTCTTGTATAAAAAAAGATAAATAAAGACAGAATTTGTAGAAAACGCTTTGGTCATTTAGCTATTAGCCAAATATAAACACAGTAGAGTCCATAGTCTGTTTATATAAATGGACAGAGCTAACCTGCTAGCGCCGCGCTACAAACAGGAAGTGATCATGGGAACAACGTTTATTCAAATCGTTGATATTTACTGTCCAAAATTTAGACTTAGACAAACTGTTATTACAACTATCACAAAGAGTAAAGATGTAAATGGTCGTGGATTCAAAATAAGTAGCAAAAAAAGCAGTCGGCGCAGCTACTTTTCCGTAAAATATGAGCGCATTTTGGCACATAACCGTTTCAGTGTGTCCACATAAATCGTTTGCTAACCTCAGACACGCTCATGATGCTAACGCTCCCGCTGTTGGAGAGAGTCGTTTAAAAAGCAGCTTGTGCCGCCGCGGGTCACGAC
The DNA here is from genome assembly GCF_009829125.3 of Periophthalmus magnuspinnatus. Lineage (NCBI taxonomy): Eukaryota > Metazoa > Chordata > Actinopteri > Gobiiformes > Gobiidae > Periophthalmus > Periophthalmus magnuspinnatus. Next base: position 990,288 of record NC_047128.1, on the reverse strand, counting down.
CGCAGAGACGACCGCTCCACGCCTCATTTCACCTCCGCCATTATCCCCGCGTCCTGTGAGTCTGACCGCGGACTGGACCGACCCTCGGGGAAGAGCGTGACCCCGTGCGACGCCGGCGGCAGAAACATTTACAAGAATAACTAAATAATCATAATAATTAGTTTGATTAATGACACGGAAACACGCTCAACATGGCGGAACCGCTGCTCTCAGTCAGACGCACAAATGTGTCACTTATGTTCTCCATTTTTTTTATGAACTGAGCAAAATTTGTCCCAGTAAAACAAACTTTATAAAGAAGTGACCGAGTGAGTGTGACGTCCCTACAGCGTCAGCTCCAAATGAAGCTCATCGAGGCCAGAGCAGGTTTATAGTGGAATTCTGACGTCGAGTATCATAGCAACCAAAGAGCCAATCAGGTAAGAGGTTGTTGAAAGTAACGCGGCGCTTAGCAACACTTTTAACCATTCTGTTCTAGTCGATTCTTCTCGTTGAGCCTGTGACGTTGTATTTGGAGTGATTCATGTTTGAGTAGAGACGCCATTTTGTCCATCTGCCTCCGTTTAACCTCCCACTGTGCCACGCCCACTGTGACACACCCACTGTGACACGCCCACTGTGACACGCCCATCACTTCTCCTCGTTGAGTTTCCTCTCTCGTCTCCTCTTTCGTTTCCTCTCTCCTTTCCTCTCTCGTTTCCTCTCTCCTTTCCTCTCTCGTTTCCTCTCTCCTTTCCTCTCTCGTCTCCTCTCTCGTTTCCTCTCTCGTCTCCTCTTTCGTTTCCTCTCTCCTTTCCTCTCTCGTTTCCTCTCTCCTTTCCTCTCTCGTTTCCTCTCTCCTTTCCTCTCTTGTCTCCTCTTTCGTTTCCTCTCTCCTTTCCTCTCTCGTTTCCTCTCTCCTTTCCTCTCTCGTCTCCTCTCTCCTTTCCTCTCTCGTCTCCTCTCTCGTCTCCTCTCTCGTCTCCTCTCTCCTTTCCTCTCTCGTCTCCTCTCTCCTTTCCTCTCTCGTCTCCTCTCTCGTCTCCTCTCTCGTCTCCTCTCTCCTTTCCTCTCTCGTCTCCTCTCTCCTTTCCTCTCTCGTCTCCTCTCTCGTCTCCTCTCTCATGACTGCGACACTGTGCCACGCCCACTGTGCCACGCCCACTGTGACACGCCCACTGGGACACGCCCACTGGGACACGCCCACTGTGACGTCCGCTCTTCCTTCTCCAGTTTTATTTTCTTAATCGTTGATACTCGTTGATTCTGCAGCGTCGCGTCGTCATTTTGGTACAAATGTTTAAAAACGCTCTGCTCTAGTGCGACGTGCGTCTGTCCACAGGGGGCGCCACAGCTACACGCCTCTTTATCGTGACGACATTTACGGCGACGTCAGCTCCTACTGGACACCGCAGTTTTCTAACTTGAACTCAGCTCGAACTGTTTCTTTAATTAAGTGTTTTTAGATGAATATTGTGATTTAAATGTGCAGATTATAACAGGATGATCCAACACCTTTTCAAAATAAAAGTCATATTCACATTTACGACTCTCTAGACAGTTATTACAGACTTGTTTTTTTACTTTTCTGACTCAAAAGTGTTCGTTTTCATTGACCGTAAAGTGAAGATGTCGTTCTCGTCCTTTCGTCTCCGTGTTCCTCGGTGTTTTGTCTCCATGTGGGACGTCCTTTGGTCTTTGTGTGTGAGTCGGTGTGTTCCTCGTGTTGTGCGTTTGTCTGTGTGTCACTGTGTCCTCAAACACAAAGGTCCCATGAGGCGGTGGGCCGATCCCGTCTTTACAACAACAACATGTGAACAGACCAAACGTTAGAGGAAAAAAAAAAAAAGCAGCTGTGTTTTGGTGTGGGTTTTCTTCAGACCTTCCTTCAAACATCGTTAATAAAAAACTAATCCACGTAAACGAGGCGTAAAGACGTCTCCATCATCATGAAGTGAATGTCTTTGTTTTCAAATGGACGTGATTGACAGGTGGATCGGCCAATCAGGGACACTAGGTCTGTATCAGAAAGTTATTATAATGGGCTTGCTTCTCCACAGATCTTGGCATTACATGTTTGTCTCCATGGAGGTAAATGTGTTTAATGCCAAACTGTGTGCAAAAATGTTACATAGTACAGCTTTAAAGAGGAGGTATTTACTTCTATGTTGTATTAAAGAGGAGGTATTTACTTCTATGTTGTATTAAAGAGGAGGTATTTACTTCTATGTTGTATTAAAGAGGAGGTATTTACTTCTATGTCGTATTAAAGAGGAGGTATTTACTTCTATGTCGTATTAAAGAGGAGGTATTTACTTCTATGGGGTATTAAAGAGGAGGTATTTACTTCTATGGGGTATTAAAGAGGAGGTATTTACTTCTATGTTGTATTAAAGAGGAGGTATTTACTTCTATGGGGTATTAAAGAGGAGGTATTTACTTCTATGTTGTATTAACTGTAGCACATCACATATATAGATCTCTATGTTTCCTTTAATTGTTTTGAAAATATATTCACCCAAAAGTCCAAAGCCCCGCCCCCTTCACGGCGCTATCACATCACAATCAGCGTTAATGAAACTACTGCACATCACACCAGGTTTGTGGAGCTGTAGTGTGTTGTTTTGTGTCATGTTTTTGTATATTTATGGAGGATTGTCGTGTGGGAGCGTGGGTGATGTAGGCTTGTGGGCGGAGCCTCGTACAGAATCTCACAGCTAAACATAAGGAGGGTTTGAATAGGGCCCGGGAGAGATCTCTAAATTACTCAAACATGCATGGATGATCTAAAACCTCTGCACACGTGATTTTGATGAGGAACAGCTCCAAAAAAGTCGACTAATCATAAAGTGTTTTCCCTCATCCAATAATCAGGAAGGGCACTGTTAGCATGCTAGCTATATATAGCTTATAAACTCATCACCGTGAGTCATGAGGATGCTCAGAATGCCATAAGAGCTTTGCAAACCGTTTAAAATCAACTATTTATAATTTCACGTTTTTAAAAAATCTAGAATAAAAAAAAAAAAAAAAACACGAGAGAACACGCAAACTCCACACAGACACAGAGAGAACATGCAAACTCCACACAGACACAGAGAGAACACGCAAACTCCACACAGACACAGAGAGAACATGCAAACTCCACACAGACACAGGAAGAACATTCAAACTCCACACTGACACAGGAAGAACATTCAAACTCCACACTGACACAGGAAGAACATTCAAACTCCACACAGACACAGGAAGAACACGCAAACTCCACACAGACATAGAGAGAACACGCAAACTCCACACAGACACAGAGAGAACACGCAAACTCCACACAGACACAGAGAGAACATGTAAAACTCCACACAGACACAGAGAGAACATGTAAACTCCACACAGACACAGAGAGAACATGCAAACTCCACACAGACACAGAGAGAACACGCAAACTCCACACAGACACAGAGAGAACACACAAACTCCACACAGACACAGAGAGAACACGCAAACTCCACACAGACACAGAGAGAACATGTAAAACTCCACACAGACACAGAGAGAACACACAAACTCCACACTGGAAGACCCCACTGTGTCTCGGAGTTGAACCGTTCACCTTCTGGTTCAGAGTCTCTGCTGCATAAACAAAGTTCTGATCTGAGATTGTAAAATGTAGAATCTCGTGTTGATCGAGTCCTTCTGTTTTCAGTTAAACGTCTGATCCAGCTGTTCTGTCGCCGTGAGTTACCGTAATGTCCCATTTAACCTTTAATGTGCTCGTTAGGAACCGGGAATCGCTCCATAACGTCAAAATATTTATTTATAAGACTTCAAAGTGTTTACAGAGAGAATCGAAGTACACTGAAGGAATCGAAGTGCACTGAAGGCATCGAAGTACACTGAAGGAATCGAAGTACACTGAAGGAATCGAAGTACACTGAAGGCATCGAAGTACACTGAAGGAATCGAAGTACACTGAAGGAATCGAAGTACACTGAAGGCATCGAAGTACACCGAAGGAATCGAAGTACACCGAAGGAATCGAAGTACACTGAAGGAATCGAAGTACACCGAAGGCATCGAAGTACACCGAAGGCATCGAAGTACACTGAAGGAATCGAAGTACACTGAAGGCATCGAAGTACACTGAAGGAATCGAAGTACACTGAAGGCATCGAAGTACACTGAAGGAATCGAAGTACACTGAAGGAATCGAAGTACACTGAAGGCATCGAAGTACACTGAAGGCATCAAAGGAATCGAAGTACACTGAAGGAATCGAAGTACACTGGAGGAATCGAAGTACACTGGAGGAATCGAAGTACACTGGAGGAATCGAAGTACACTGGAGGAATCTAAGTACACTGAAGGAATCGAAGTACACTGAAGGAATCGAAGTACACTGAAGGAATCGAAGTACACTGGAGGAATCGAAGTACACTGGAGGAATCGAAGTACACTGGAGGAATCGAAGTACACTGAAGGCATCGAAGTACACTGAAGGAATCGAAGTACACTGAAGGAATCGAAGTACACTGAAGGCATCGAAGTACACTGAAGGAATCGAAGTACACTGAAGGCATCGAAGTACACTGAAGGCATCAAAGGAATCGAAGTACACTGAAGGAATCGAAGTACACTGGAGGAATCGAAGTACACTGGAGGAATCGAAGTACACTGGAGGAATCGAAGTACACTGGAGGAATCTAAGTACACTGAAGGAATCGAAGTACACTGAAGGAATCGAAGTACACTGGAGGAATCGAAGTACACTGGAGGAATCGAAGTACACTGGAGGAATCTAAGTACACTGAAGGAATCGAAGTACACTGAAGGAATCGAAGTACACTGAAGGAATCGAAGTACACTGGAGGAATCTACGTACACTGGAGGAATCTAAATACACCGAAGGAATCTAAATACACCGAAGGAATCGAAGTACACCGAAGGAATCGAAGTACACCGAAGGCATCGAAGTACACCGAAGGAATCGAAGTACACCGAAGGCATCGAAGTACACCGAAGGAATCGAAGTACACCGGAGGCATCGAAGTACACTGAAGGAATCGAAGTACACTGAAGGAATCGAAGTACACTGAAGGAATCGAAGTACACCGAAGGAATCGAAGTTCACTGAGGGACTCGCAATCCACACAAGGAATCGCAGGCTACAGAAAGGCATTTGGGGGATTCAACTTCCTGGTTTTTGGCGACATTTTGAAGACGTTTGCCCTTTTTGAACATTCTTCTTAGACACAAAATTCTCCATCTGTCCCATGACTGTTTATATAAATGGACATCGCGTGTCAAAGAGGAAGTGACTCTGGCTCTTATTCACTTTCTGTGTATAAACAGCGCCCCCTCTGTCCTCTCTCTGTCTCTGCTGCTTCACTGAAGGCATCGAAGTACACTGAAGGCATCGAAGTACACTGAAGGAATCGAAGTACACTGAAGGCATCGAAGTACACTGAAGGAATCGAAGTACACTGAAGGCATCGAAGTACACTGAAGGCATCAAAGGAATCGAAGTACACTGAAGGAATCGAAGTACACTGGAGGAATCGAAGTACACTGGAGGAATCGAAGTACACTGGAGGAATCTAAGTACACTGAAGGAATCGAAGTACACTGAAGGAATCGAAGTACACTGAAGGAATCGAAGTACACTGGAGGAATCTACGTACACTGGAGGAATCTAAATACACTGGAGGAATCTAAATACACCGAAGGAATCGAAGTACACCGAAGGAATCGAAGTACACCGAAGGCATCGAAGTACACCGAAGGAATCGAAGTACACCGAAGGAATCGAAGTACACCGGAGGCATCGAAGTACACTGAAGGAATCGAAGTACACTGAAGGAATCGAAGTACACTGAAGGAATCGAAGTACACCGAAGGAATCGAAGTACACCGAAGGAATCGAAGTTCACTGAGGGACTCGCAATCCACACAAGGAATCGCAGGCTACAGAAAGGCATTTGGGGGATTCAACTTCCTGGTTTTTGGCGACATTTTGAAGACGTTTGCCCTTTTTGAACATTCTTCTTAGACACAAAATTCTCCATCTGTCCCATGACTGTTTATATAAATGGACATCGCGTGTCAAAGAGGAAGTGACTCTGGCTCTTATTCACTTTCTGTGTATAAACAGCGCCCCCTCTGTCCTCTCTCTGTCTCTGCTGCTTCAGACTCATTCTGGTCTTAAATGTTCGTATTAACCCTCTACATGATCCTGGGGTTTTTATTTCACTATTGTGTCTGTAAATCAAGATCTGAACATTAATAACAGACAAATCACACGTGTTTTATCTCATTTTATTACTTAGTTATTAGTTAGCATTTATTAGTTTTATTAGTTATTTTGATTTTGTTTTAATTTTTTTTTTTGTTAGGTTTTTTTTTGTTATTTTGAGGATTTTTTTTCTTTTTTTAGGTTATTTTGAGTTAATTTACTTATTTTTTGGTTATTTTGAGGGTTTTTTTTTTGGGGGGGGGGTTAGTTTTATTGAGTCCATTTATTTATTTTTGTTTATTTTTAGGGTTTTTCTTGTGTAGGTTTTTTTTTTGTTATTTTGAGGGTTTTTTAATTTTGATTTCATTTATTTATTTTTTGTTATTCTGAGTTATTTTTTTGTTGTTATTTTGAGTTTTTTTTGTTTTGTTATTTTGATGTTGGTTTTTTTTGTTATTTTGAGTTTTATTTATTTCATTTTTTTAAATCTGTGTCCTCTCTCTGTCTCTGCTGCTTCAGACTCATTCTGGTCTTAAATGTTCGTATTAACCCTCTACATGATCCTGGGGTTTTTATTTCACTTTGTGTCTGTAAATCGAGACATGAACATTAATAACAGACACATTGGGCGCCTCCTTTCCCTCTTTTTTCGCTCCTGTTAGCGTTACACTCTTACCCGCTCCACAGAGTCAGAGCCGAGTCAAACCAGCTCCATCTGATCCCCAACATTATCATTTTTTTTGTGTGTTTTTTCCCCGTTAAACTCTGACTCAGCTCCAGATCCTAATGGGCTCGGGTTGTCCCACTTATCCGTTCAGGGCTGTGGGTCCTGGCTGTTCGTCTGCTCTTGTTCGGCGCAATAAATCACTTAAAGACTTGTTTTCTCGATAAATGTCTCTGTTTTCCACCAGTGGTTTAAGAGTTTATTTGGACTAAGTGACCACTCGAAACTGAGCTAAGAGCCACAACGGGAGCTTACACAAAGTACTGCCAAAGGGGTTTTGTTTGGTTAGTTTTTTTTATATATTGAGAGGTTTAGATTCGCAGTTTCGTGGTGTTTTTAAGTTTATATACACACGCAAAACTAGCAAAGTGGTAATACGACACCAGAGTTTGTATAAAGAAGTGGACTAAGTGAGTGTCTGTGTGATCCCTCGGTCGTCCAGGTCTGATCCATCGCAAAAGACGGAATTTAAATCGGTTACTGGACAAAGAACTGGACAAAAAATAACAAAAAAAACCCCTCAAAATAACAATAAAAAAATAACTCAGAATAACAAAAAATAAATAAATGAAAAAAAAAAAACTCAAAATAACAAAAAAAACCTACACAAGAAAAACCCTCAAAATCGACAAAAATAAATAAATGAACTCAATATAACTAAAAAAAAATTAAAAAAAAAAATCAAAATAACCAAAAAATAAGTAAATTAACTCAAAATAACCTAAAAAAAGAAAAGAAAAAGAAAATCCTCAATATAACAAAAAAAAACTCAAAATAACAACAAAAAAATAACTCAGAATAACAAAAAAATACATAAATGAAATCAAAATTTAAAAAACCCTCAAAATAATAAAAAAACCTACACAAGAAAAACCCTCAAAATCAACAAAAATAAATAAATGAACTCAACATAACTAAAAAAACAAACAAAAAAACTCAAAATAACCAAAAAATAAGTAAACTAACTCAAAATAACCTAAAAGAAAAAAAGAAAAAGAAAATCTTCAAAATAACTTAAAAAAAAAAAACTCAAAATAATTAATAAAACTAATAAATACTAACTAATAACTAACTATTAAAATTAGATAAAACATGTCTGATTTGTCTGTTATTAATGTTCATATCTTGATTTACAGACACAATAGTGAAATAAAAACCCCAGGATCATGTAGAGCAGTGGTCCCCAACCACCGGTCCATGGATCAATTGGTACCGGGCCACCAGCCGCCCAAGAAATAATAAATTATTTCCATTGTATTTATTATCTGAGTCTGAACAATCTTTTATTATGAAAAATCTTTTATTTTTTTAAAATGACCAGATTCTCTCAGTTACATGTCAGTCACTTGAGCATCAAAAATGTAACCCACAAATGAGCAAAATGAGTGAAAAACAGACGTCTTTGGAAAGTTTCTTTTCGAAGGGGAAAGGCCCAGTGAAGAGACAGAAAAAGAGCCTACAACGTCTAAGAAAAAGAAAGATTTTAACAGACAGTACCAGGAGTTCAAGCCTTTGCATAATCTGCGACGACCAGCTCTGTAATGAGGCAATGAAGCCTCCAAACTTCACCACATGGAGACCAAACACCCTGGATTAAAATACAAGCCCCCGGAGTATTTTGAAAGAAAAAAACAGGGACACGAAGGACAGAAACGTTACTGGCGGCCAATGCACTGAGAGCATCATACTTGTGTTAACCGTGTATTTTTAAAATTATTTAGGAGACAGAGAGGATGTGAACAGAGACTTTATGTTAGACATGTTATGTTGTTGGCCCAATGTTACGAGGAAACTGCAAATAAAGTGACATACATGTACACAGTGGATTCACGTCTATTATTAAATTATTATATATATATATATATATATATATATATATATATATATATATATATAAACAATCTACGAACCCCACCCCCACCCCCCCAAGTCTGTTGCATGCTGTCTGTATCATCTTTGAGAGCCTTTTACTGTCCAATAATCAGGAAATGCACATTAGTATGCTAGTCGTCGTTAGCTTTACCATGACAGCAATCTGCGCTCTGGACTTGTGCTTATAAACTCATCATGGTGAGTAGTTAGCATGGTCAGAATGCATAAGGTCAGTGAAGAATAACTGTGGAAAAATGCAATCGCTTAAAATGAACTTGTTCTGTTTTTAAGTCGGTAAAATCAGGTGCAGCAGTGTTTGTCCACAGATCTGAAGGTTTGCCAGTTCGAATCCCGCTCTCGATGTGAAGTCACCGAAATCCAACCCAAGTTTTTTCTTCCATCAAAAGTATGAATCCAACTGAATCATGTTTCAACTCCATATAAATGAGTATGTATAAATAACAAAAAAAACCTACACAAGAAAAACCCTCAAAATAAACAAAAATAAATAAATGAACTCAATATAACAAAAAAACCCAAAAAAACCCTCAAAATAACCAAAAAATAAGTCAATTAACTCAAAATAACCTAAAAAAAAAAGAAAAGAAAAAGAAAATCCTCAAAATAACAAAAAAAAAACAAACAAAAAAACTCAAAATAACTAATAAAACTAATAAATGCTAACTAATAACTAACTAATAAAATGAGATAAATCATGTCAATTCAGACTATATTTCCATTTGCTCCATGACACTTGGGTCGGACAACGTTGGCGCAGTCGTACCCGTGTAATTAGCTAGCATATTGTTGTGTCTAACGTCCTTGTTGTTCATGCTAACAGCTAACAGGTCACAGAGCCAACATGGCCGCCGCTGTAGGCCGCACCGGCTCTTTGTGCCGACAGTAATGATCTGACTCTGAGCTCACGCTGCATAATTAAGCTCCGGTAGATTCATCATTTGTTCCACTCGAGCAGCTCTGGACTTTATCAGGCGGGGGCGTTATATCCCAGAATGCCTTTCCTCTTTGGACGCCGTTATCTTTGGAGACGTCACTGCAAAGAAAGGACCAGTGGACGATATCGGAACTGCATCACTTTTAAGATTTAATAATTAAACTGTCTGTTTATGTAGAAAAAAAAAAAAAACACTGAGATGTTCCTCCGCTCAGCTTCAGACAGAAGTTCCTCGTCCTCGTCTCCTGTCGTCCTCGTCTCCTGTCGTCCTCGTCTCCTGTCGTCCTCGTCTCCTGTTCTCCTCATCTCTTGTTCTTCTCATCTCCTGTTCCACTCGTCTCCTGTTCTCCTTATCTCCAGGTGTCCTCTTCTCCTGATGTCTTCTGTCGTTCTTGTCTCCTGTCGTCCTGTTATCTTCACCTCCTGTCGTCTCCTGTTCTCCTCGTCTCCAGTTGTCTCCTGTCGTCTCCGGTTGTCTCCTGTCGTCCTGTTATCTTCACCTTCTATCGTCTTCTGTCCTCCTTATCTCCTCCTCCTGTCGTCCTCGTCTCCTGTCGTCTCCTGTCGTCCTCTGTGCTCCTCCTCGCTGCTCCTCTCTGTTGCTTAATCCATAAACTCACAGAGGATGAATCGTGGCATTGTCATCCAGAAAACATCCTGGACCTAGACCTAGACCTGACTCGTACCTGTAGACTCAGACCTGTGCAGTGTATAAGTCCACACAGGGACTGAGTCCACACGGGGTCTGAGTCCACACGGGGTCTGAGTCCACACGGGGTCTGAGTCCACACGGGGTCTGAGTCCACACGGGGTCTGAGTCCACACGGGGACTGAGTCCCAGGGGGAATATGAACTTAAAAACATCATATTTATCACATACTAAAACAACAGGAGAGGACAGGAGAGGACAGGAGAGGACAGGAGAGGACAGGAGAGGACAGGAGAGGACAGGAGAGGACAGGTGAGGACAGGAGAGGACAGGAGAGGACAGGAGAGGACAGGTGAGGACAGGAGAGGACAGGAGAGGACAGGTGAGGACAGGAGAGGACAGGACAGGACAGGTGAGGACAGGAGAGGACAGGAGAGGACAGGACAGGACAGGTGAGGACAGGTGAGGACAGGAGAGGACAGGTGAGGACAGGAGAGGACAGGAGAGGACAGGTGAGGACAGGTGAGTGGATCAGGTGTAACTGATGTGTTTGGTCGCCCTGAAAGACACAGAGAAAGAGAGAGACAGAGTGAGACAAACAGAGTGAGAGTGTGAGAAAGAGACAGACAGATAAAGACACAGACAGAGAGCGAGTGAGAGACAACACGTCCACACGAAGACAACCTCCCTCTGCTCTGTGGACGCTCTGAAACACTGAAAGCTGAAAATAAATGTTTCACACTGGAGCCTCGTCCTTGTCGTTTGTGTGATTTTTTTTTTTTTTTCCTGAGCTGTTTTGACAGAGCTGTGACCCCACACTGCGACGGGACGAGGAACTAGGACACCTGGACCCCCCCCACTGTCCTCCTCCTCCCTCTGACACACACACACGCCCCTCCCTCCCCCTCTAGAGGTGACTTCATCCTCACACGGGACAGGCCTGTTTACAGTATTTATAGATAGCTCCTCCTCCTCTGTCGGGGCATCAGGAGCGTTCAGAACACGAGCGAGAGCCGTGAGTCAGAGGAATGAGATCAGCTTCAGACGGTGACGGGTCGAGCTTCAGACCGACACGTGTGTGGTGTGAGGAATGTGTTCACTATGTTATAATTAAAAAAAAACAAAAAAAAACATGAGATATGACACAATATGACGGAGCTTTACGTTTGTTTTACATTAAAACTCCCACAATGCACCGCTCTCCATTCCCTCGTCACACACAGACCTGGAGTTGTGTTTTTTTGTTTCATTCACACACGTTTAACACACAAACCTGCACATTTAAGCTGAGTTCTTCTTCTCTCAAACTGAAAACACTCTGTTCCACCTTGTGATGTCATCATGTGGTGATACAGGAAGTGCTCCACTGTGTTTTTAAACTCCACACACCTTCATTTATAGAATCATTTGGATTAATTTCAGACCTGGAATTGCTCAAATCTCGACTGAACTAAAGGTAAAAGGAGCTGTTAATGTGAAAACTACCACTTGATGACATCACAAGGTGGAACGTTGCATTTTGAGCTTTGGAGATGTGACAGACTTATTTGAACGATGTGGATTGAAGCTTACAACAGTTAGTTTTGTGCAATATCAGAACTTTAATGTCATAGAACGGAACTCTGCAGGTGAAGCAGTAACACGGAGACAAGCAGGTGGCAGACGACCAACAGAAAAGTTACATAGTGCATCTTTAAAGCTCCTATATGATGCAAAACTGACTGTTGTAGCTTTAATCCAGGTTAGAACGATGTTTATCATCAAAAACAGACCTGGAGTTGTGTTTTGTTTCATTCTCACATGTTTGAGTCACTTTATTATTAGTCTGTAACATCTACAAAGATCAAAATGCGACGTTCCACCTTGTGATGTCATCAAGTGGGAGTTTTCAAGTTCACAGCTTTAGTTCAGAAGAAGATTTCTGTGGATTTCCAGACACTGAAATGATCCAAATGATTCTATAAATGAAGGTGTGTGGAGTTTAAAAACACAGCGGAGCACTTCCTGTATCACCACGCGATGACATCACAAGGTGGAACAGAGTGTTTTCATTTTGAGAGAAGAACTCAGCCTAAATCTGCACAGTTTGTTTGTGCGTTAACCATGTGGGAATGAAACAAAAACACAACTCCAGGTCTGTTTGTGACGAGGAAACATTAGGACAGATCAGAGCAGTGCATTATGCGCCGTTTAATGCTCTGAGTGAGTTTTTAACGCCATGGCAACATCCTAATAAACATTTTATTAAAAAACAGATCAGTTGTCCCATTAGGAAGCACGGATTGTTGATTAGCTAATACAAAATGGACAGACTTGTATGTAAAAGTTTAATTTGATTACATAAAGTTCTGCACCTCGGCCATGTTTATGTAACTGCGTTTGCCCCGTTTGCCCCGTTTGCCCCGTTTACATTCAGATCCTGGTTCTGTTCTCGTCTTAAAGTGATTTTCAGGTGGATTCCTCCCTCCGCTCCTCCGCTCCTCTGCTCCTCCGCTCCTCCGCTCGTCTGGATGTGATGCTGATATTATTGGCTGAACTGTGGAGGTTTGAGTGGGAGTCTCTCAGATCCAAAATGGCCGCCTCGGGAGTCGGGAGTCGGCTCTTTTAGCTCCGGTCGTGACTGAAGCTGATTCAACACCAGAGATTAAAGCTCCAAACTCTGCGTGATTCACAAAAAAAGACACGGCCTCGCTGGAATGTGCTGGAACGCAGAACGTGCACTTTAAATATTTAAAGTTATTGTACGAAAATGCAGTGAAGTTATGATTAAGATTTTTGTTAAAGATGGAAAAACTTTGACTTCATGAAGGAAATGAGCTCGTTTGTGTCGTGAAGGGACGTTTGTGAATGAGTTGAGTCTTTTGAGGAGGAGAGAGAAGAGGGAGCAGAGGAGAAAGGGAGGAGAGAGGAGAGAAGAGGGAGCAGAGGAGAAAGGGAGGAGAGAGAGGAGGAGAGAGGGAGCAGAGGAGAAAGGGAGGAGAGAGGGGAGGAGAGAGGAGAGAAGAGGGAGCAGAGGAGAAAGGGAGGAGAGAGGGGAGGAGAGAGAGGAGAGGGGAGGAGAGGAGAAAGGGAGGAGAGAGGGGAGAGAGAAGAGGGAGCAGAGGAGAAAGGGGGGAGAGAGGGGAGGAGAGAGAGGAGAGAGTATGAGAGCAGAGGAGAAAGGGAGGAGAGAGGGAGGAGATAGAGGAGATGGGAGCAGAGGAGGAGAGACAGAGAGGATATTGAGATAAACCTTTAAATAAATACATAAAATGAGCGGTTCTGGCCCAGTTTATGTCTCATCTCAGATTCAGGAGATCACAGGCCCACTCCAGGACCGGCCCACTCCAGGACCGGCCCACTCCAGGACCGACCCACTCCAGGACCGGCCCACTCCAGGACCGGCCCACTCCAGGACCGGCCCACTCCAAGACCGACCCACTCCAGGACCGGCCCACTCCAGGACCGGCCCACTCCAGGACCGACCCACTCCAGGACCGGCCCACTCCAGGACCGACCCACTCCAGGACCGGCCCACTCCAGGACCGGCCCACTCCAGGACCGGCCCACTCCAGGACCGGCCCACTCCAGGACCGACCCACTCCAGGACCGGCCCACTCCAGGACCGACCCACTGCAAGACCGGCCCATACCAAGACCCACTCCAGGACCAATTTGAGGACCCACTCCAGGACTTACTCCAGGATTAGTCTAATCATATCTGTGCAGTTTAGACTCGTTTTGTTACGGTTGCCAGGTAACAGTTATGTAAATACCTGCACGTGTCAAACCAGGAAGTGACATCATGAACTTGAGCAAAAATAGACAAAAACAAGACAAGATGTTTTTAGTTAAACGTTGAATATAATGATGTGAACTTTTCCTCCAGACACTTGGAACAAAACACAATGAAATTAAACTGTGTCCGATTTAAGCCGTTTTCCCACTTAACGAGATCCAGAGTCGACAGAACGACGTCAGAATAAAGTGGGACATTTTTACAGCGTGATGTCATCAGAGCCTTAAATCAGATTCTACAAACCGTTAAAACGTTTCTCCATGTTCTGCTCGTTTCTTTTCGTTGAGCGTCTGAAGTTTTATTTGGACTGATTCATGTTTGAGTTTAATCTTTAATCCACTATTTTCAAGACGCCATTTTGTTTTTTGCCCACTGTGACACGCCCACTGGGACACGCCCACTGTGACACGCCCACTGGGACACGCCCACTGGGACACGCCCACTGGGACACGCCCACTGGGACACGCCCACTGGGACACGCCCACTGGGACACGCCCACTGTGACGTCCGCTCTTCCTTCTCCAGTTTTATTTTCTTAATCGTTGATACTCGTTGATTCTGCAGCGTCGCGTCGTCATTTTGGTACAAATGTTTAAAAACGCTCTGCTCTAGTGCGACGTGCATCTGTCCATAGGGGGCGCCACAGCTACACGCCTCTTTATCGTCATGACGTTTACGGCGACGTCGGCTCCTATTGGTTTTCTAACTTGAACTCAGCTGGACTTGTTTCTTTTATGAAGTGTTTTTAGATGAAATAAAAAGTGTAAATTATAACAGAATGATCCACAGAGATGAGAACCATAGAGACACAAGCTCCATAGGACTGGTTTAAAGCTGCAGTTTCGGGCTCTTTGTTTCACAGTGAGTCTAAACCATGTGCTCTGCTGCGGATTCCTCCAGTTTTCGTTCTTGGCTTGAGGCTCATCTGTGAGATATGAACGAACAAATGTCCCACAGCAGCTGCCGCCTGACACATGAGGCCTGGGGTTTATTAAAGAGGAGGTATTTACTTCTACGGGGTATTAAAGAGGAGGTATTTACTTCTATGTTGTATTAAAGAGGAGGTATTTACTTCTATGTTGTATTAAAGAGGAGGTATTTACTTCTGTGTGTATTAAAGAGGAGGTATTTACTTCTATGTGTATTAAAGAGGAGGTATTTACTTCTATGTTGTATTAAAGAGGAGGTATTTACTTCTATGTCGTATTAAAGAGGAGGTATTTACTTCTCTGTTGTTTTAACTGTGACACTTCACATATTTAGATCCATGTTTCATTTTATTGTTTTGAAAATGTTAAATTCGCCCAAATCAAAGTATTAACATGTTTTATCAGTTTCACTTTCGTTTTTGTGGCTCTGAGTCCAAAGTCCCGCCCCCTTCACGGCGCTATCACATCACAATCAGCGTTAATGAAACTACTGCACATCACACCAGGTTTGTGAAGCTGTAGTGTGTTGTTTTGTGTCATGTTTTTGTATATTTATGGAGGATTGTCGTGTGGGAGTGTGGGTGATGTAGGCCTGTGGGCGGAGCCTCGTACAGGAGGGTTTGAATAGGGCCCGGGAGAGATCTCTAGATGACTTAAACATGCATGGACGACTCTAAAACCTCTGCACACGTGTTTTTGAGGAGGAACAGCGTCAGAACACCTCCTCTTTAAACAGTTGCTGGAGCCTTTTTACTGATCGTTTAATTTTATTTTACGATTTATATGGGATTAAATACAGTTTTTGCATGAGCGCCCCCTGCAGGTGGACTCTTGTGAGCGCAGTTTGGGTCAGATAGTATAAGATTTCCGTTCATAATTCCTGTCACGACTGAGCAGTTGGCGCCGATAACAAAAACAACTACACACTTACAATTAACCAACAAATGAATGGCGATGTGGGCGGAGCTTTCGGTCTTTGGTTAATTGCGGCGTACTCGACGTCTTACATAACTTTAATTATAGACGTCCATCGTCAGCTCAAAGCAGGCCGGCCCACCTCCGCTCCGCACTGTCTCCCGCCTCACAAAACAAACTGACGGATAGAGACGCTTGACCTTTGACCTTTGACCCAAAACAAAGCGAGAGGTGCTCAGAGCTAAAAGGTTCTCAGCGCAACTCTCTCCTTGTGACACAAAAGTGAAATAAAAACCCCAGGATCATGTAGAGGGTTAATACAGATTTTCAAAAAAACAAACTCAAAATAACAAACAAAAAAAAAAAAACCCTGAAAATGTAAAAAAAACAAAGAAACAAACAAAACACACACACACAAAAAAAAAACTCAAAATAAAATAAATAAATAAAATAATTAAAAAATATAATAAAAAAAAATAAAAAAACTCAAAATAACAAAAAACTCAACTCAAAAATAACTAAAAAAACGCCACAAAAAACACACAAAATAACAAAAAATAAATGAATGAACTCAAAATGACCTTAAAAAAAAAAAAGACTAAACAAAAAAATCTCAAAATAACCAAAATAACTTAAAAAAACAAAAAAACAAACAAACCAAACACCTCAAAATAACCAAAAAAAAAAAAAAAAAGATCTCAAAATGACCTAAAAAAAAATAAATAAAAAAATAACAAAAACATATATAGATAAACTCAAAGTAACTCAAAAAAATAAAAAAAATAAAAAATAAACTCAAAATAACTTAAAAGAAATGACAGAGCGGTGGAGTGATTCGGTTCTGAGGGTTTTAGTCTGAGATAAAACATGTGATTTGTCTGTTATTAATGTTCAGATCTTGATTTACAGACACAATAGTGAAATAAAAACCCCAGGATCATGTAGAGGGTTAATACGAACATTTAAGACCAAAATGACGATGTTGATGGAGCAGGAAGTGCGCACATGTACACTTCCTGTTTAGAACGCGGCGGCTAGCAGGTTAGCTACGTCCATTTATATAAACAGTCTATGATGTAAGGTCCGAAATCTTCTCTTATGTCGTTGTTTAGCATGAAATGTTCCACGAAATGACACAAAACTCGGTAATCACTATGGAAACAAACGAGACACAATAAAAAGCCTGTGATTGAATAAATGAAAGGTCGTTTTAATGCCATACGGTGGAACATTCCAGTAAAGCAATCACTTTTTCAATCAGTCAAAATACAATCATCATAAAAAGCTAAAAATAAATAAATAAATAAAAAGTCTCACTGCAGGTCCATGGGCGGGGCATCAGGTCCAGAGTCAGGGCAGAGTGAGGAGACTACAGCCCTCAGGACAAAAGTGTTTTTAGTGTTTTTTTTGTTTTTTTGGGTTTTTTTTATGAGACAAGGAGCTCCCTGAAAACTTCTAACGCACCTAATACAGCATAATTATTATCTCCATTTATTGAAACTTCGCAGTGATGTCGCGTTGAGGGTGTTCTACATGAGTGTCTATAGCAGAATGCTCAGCAGTTACCATGGAGACACAATGCACACATTAGCAAACTCAAGAAAAAAACAAAACAAAATGGGTTTAAACAGCTGATTTTCAGGAGCGTTTCAATCCGAGCTCATGTTTCTGTTTAGGAGTTTGATTTTACACTGAAAAACTGTTTGCTAATGCTAATGCTAATGCTAATGCTAACGCTAGCTTGTGACTATAATATTATTTGAGAGGGACTTGTTTAACGGCACAAATCAGCTGTTGTGGTTGAGATAAGTCAGATCTTTATGGTCAGATTGTGTTAAAACAAAGCTCAGATTAAAGTTTAACCTGAGTAACCGAGTTTCAGACAGAGCAGTGCTTCAGTTAGCGTAAATCTTTTTTTTATAAATCTTTATTCATGTAATTTAAACCTTATGTTCTCTTCTTTTTGCAGTGTGCTCTTTCAAACGCAGATGGAGAAGCAGGAGGTGTGGATGAAGTGAACCAGGAAATATATGATTTGAAATGTAATAAATGCGTGAGATTTGTGTGTTGCCATGGAGACGCTGCACTGCTGTGACAGATGACATCACCACATTCTACCGGGCGAGATTATGTAATGCACAAGGAGGTTAGCTACAATGTATACAGTACTAAAAATAACCCGCAATAAATGAAATCTGTGAAGTATCATCTTTATTTTTTACATTATTCTCTCTGTTTTTGTCTGTAAAACCCCTCACCACACACTTTATACACTTTTCTCACACAGGCGTTAACATTTTCTCACATTTCTCTCTCGTTTAAACTCTCTCAAAGTTCAAACCTTCGTCGGTGCTGAAAAGCGTTATGTAAAAATGTGGCTTTGACCATAAAAGATCAGCTTCAACGTTTGTGAATTTTGGATTTTTGTGACGGTAAAATCCAGTGGAATCAATGAGAAAATCTGGGTGTCGCCCCCATCTGGCAGTATAACGTCATGACATACCTCAGATTATCAGAGTTTACGCTTCACTCACTGATTCTGCAGAAATCCAACATGTTTTTCAGCTCTGTGTGAGATTTTTTTTCCTTTTTTTTCTCCTTTTTTCAATAAGGATGGACCACGCCTGTCCCTGATTGGCTAATCCACCTGTCAATCAAATCCATCTCAAAACAGGCAGACTCACCGATGATCAAACTCACATCTACGTAAAGTCTCGAAGAAGTGTGTGTTCTGAAGATTCTATATGAAACAAAACTGACCCTTGTGACCTTTAATCAAAGCTTAAAACGCTCTGTTCCACCTTGTGATGTCATCAAGTGGTAGTTTTCAAGTGAACGGCTCCTTTTACCTTCAGTTCGGTAGAAAATTGGTAATTCCAGAGCTGAAATGATCCAAATGATTGTAGAAATGAAGGTGTGTGGAGTTTAAAACCACAGCGGAGCACTTCCTGTATCACCACTTGATGACATCACAAGGTAAAACGCTCCAGTAGAAGAAGACGCAGCCCCTCCCACTGTCTCACGCCACCGCAGCGCCGTCTTCCTCAGTGGTTTTGACGCCCCTAAGCGTTGTTTTATAAGTGGGCACGAGGTGGACGGTGGCGCGGTCAGAATTAGCGAGCGGTGGGCGGAGTTTGGCCCCGTAAGCATTTTTTTCTGTTGCCGTGGCGATTGTCGAGAACTTTAACCTCACGGGATCTGCTCTGATGTGAAAAGTGCGAGCTCCAGACGGGAGTGATTAGAGTCTCCGAGGATAAACACAGCTCCCTCCGGCGCTGATGCGACTGGGGCTTCTGCTGCGTCGAGGTGGGAGGGGCTTAAGCGGCGCACGGAGGACGACATCGCCAAAGGACAAGACGTCGCTCTCGGACAGTAACCTCCTCGCTCCGGTCATTATAATATAAACACAAACGTCACAAAAGATCCAGTTCAATCGCTACGAGTATCATAGCAACCAAAGAGCCAATCAGGAGCGAGGCTGTTGAAGGTGACGCTCCTTAGCAACGCTGTCAATCAAACCTGTTGCTAACGCTAACAGGAGCGACCTCGGGGAAAGAAGGACCTGATTTGTCTGTTATTAATGTTCAGATCTTGACACAATAGTGAAATAAAAACCCCAGGAAAAAACAAAACCTCAAAATAACTAAAAAAGAAAAAGAAAAAGAAAAAAAAGAACCAAAAATTCAAAATAACTAAAAATAAAAAAACACAACTCAAAATAACCAAAAATAAATAAATGAACTCAAAATAACTTAAAAACACTTAAAATAACTAAAAAATAAATAAATGAACTAAAAAAAACAAAAACAAACTCAAACTAACTGAAAAAACCCTAAAAATAACAAAACAAAAAAGCAAAAAAAAGAACTCAAAATGAACTAAAAAAAACCTCAAAATAACTTAAAAAAAATAAAAAAGAAAAAAAGAACCAAAAATTAAAAATAACAAAAAAAAATTAAAATAAAAAAAAAACTCAAAATAACCAAAAATAAATAAATGAACTCAAAATAACTTAAAAAACACTTAAAAAAAACAAAAATAAATAAATAAAAAAACTAAAAAAAAAACTAAAAAAAAAAAAAGAACTCAAAATGAACCAAAAAAAACCCCTCAAAATAACAAAAAAAAAAAAAAAAAAGAACTCAAAACATCGGTGGATTGGACTGGTTCTGACGGTTTTAGAACATCTGAGATAAAACATGTGATTTGTCTGTTATTAATGTTCATATCTTGATTTGTAGCGCGGCGTTAGCGGCGTTAGCATGTTAGCGGCGTTAGCGGTGTTAGCGTGTTAGCTCTGTCCATTCGTATAATCAGTCCGTGGTGAATCTGCTCCGACTCTCGTCCTCGTTGCTGCTTCTCACTCGTTTGTCCAGTCTCTTTATTCTGGACACAGCTCTGACTGGACCAGGCTGTGGTCAGTTTGTGGCTCCAGTCTGGACGTCGTAATCTCTGCCTCTGTCCCCGATGTCGGAAATTACACTGTCCATCAGCTCCAGGATTTTTTGTGAAAACAGATTCAAAACCTAAATTACTTTTTCTGTAATTATCCCAGAGTTCATCATGAAACGGACCCAGAACCAGAACGTGTTATCTGACTGAAATATAAAAATGTTCTGTTTATAAACTCTGCAAACTGTAAACGCTCTGTTCCACCTTGTGATGTCATCATGTGGCGATACAGGAAGTGCTCCACTGTGTTTTTAAACTCTACACACCTTCATTTATAGAATCATCTGGATCATTTCTGGAGTTGTCTCTTATCTCGACTGAACTGAAGGTAAAAGGAGGAGGAGTTAACTTTAAAACTCCTCTGCTCCCTTTTCCCCTCTCCTCCTCTTGTCTCCTTTCCTCCTCTCCTCCACTCTCCCTCCCCTTTTTTCCTCCTATCTTCCTCCCTCTCCCCTCCTCTTGTCTCCTCTCCTCCTTCTCTCCCCCTCTCTTCCTCTCCTTGTCTTGTCTCCTCTCCCTTTCTCCTTCTTTTCTCCTCTCTTCCTCTCTCTCTCCTTATCTCTTTCTCTCCTCCTCTTCTCCCCTCCTCATCTTGTCTCCTATCCTCCTTTCCGCCTCTCCCCCTCTCCTGTCTCTGTTCCTCTCTCCTCTTGTCCTCCTTTCTTCCTCTACTCTTCTTGTCTCATTTTCTCCTCTCCCCCTCCCCTTCTTTCCTCCTCTCTTCCTCTCTCCCTCGTCCTCTCCCTCTCTCCTCCTCTTGTCTCCTCTCCCCTTCTTCTTTCCTTCTCTCTTCCTCTATCTCTCTCCTCTCCTTCTTTCTTCTTTTCCGCCTCTCCCTCCTCCTCCTCTCGTCCTTTCCTCCTCTTGTCTCCTCCTCTCTTTCTTCCTCT
The DNA here is from genome assembly GCF_009829125.3 of Periophthalmus magnuspinnatus. Taxonomy (NCBI): domain Eukaryota; kingdom Metazoa; phylum Chordata; class Actinopteri; order Gobiiformes; family Gobiidae; genus Periophthalmus; species Periophthalmus magnuspinnatus. Next base: position 968,917 of record NC_047128.1, on the reverse strand, counting down.
TTAGTCTGAGCTGTTCACTTGATGACATCACTCGGTGGAACGTCACATTTTGATCTTTGTAGATGTAAAAGTCTAATAATAAAGTGATTCAAACATTTTCTTGAGGCGTCGTGTGAATTTTAAAGTGTCGTTTTTCTGCTTTTTCTCCATCGCTCGGACTTTTATTGAGTTACACATTAAAGCCAATTTAGGAACATTTCACGTTTCACTGGAAGAATCGTCTGCACTCACACAACTCCAGAGAAAAGAGGAGGAGGTGTTAGAGAGGAGGAGGTATGAAAGAGGAGGTGTTAGAGAGGAGGTGTTAAAGAGGAGGTGTTAAAGAGGAGGTGTCATCACATCACTCCAGGTTTGTGAAGTTGTAGTTTGTTGTTTCGTGTCATGTTTTTTTATATTTATGGAGGATTGTCATGTGGGTTTTGTTTTATTTTGCTTTTGTTTAAATGAAATGAATCCTGTTTTCGTCCTCCACTCGTCCAAAGGTACAGGTATATTCTCTTCATCTATCTCCTCTCTCCCTCTTTTCTCCTCTCCTTTTTTCCCTCTCTCTCTCCCTCTGCACCTCCATCACTCAAACCCTTTCTATCTATCTCCTCCCTCCCTCCTTTCCTCTATCCTCTCCTTTCTTCCTTCCCTCTCTTTCTCCCAGTCTCTCTTTCTCTCCCTCTTTTTCTCCCTCTCTCCTTCCGCACCTCAATTTAGATGTATTCACCAAACAGGATCATAAAACTTTAATTTTTCCTCCCTCTTTTCTCTTATCCTCTTCCTCTCTCTTCTCTCTCTCTTACCCTATGTCTCTATCAACCTCTTCTCGCCTTCCTTTCCCCTATTCTCTCCTGTCTTCCCTCCCTCTCTCCTCCTCTCCTTCCCTCGCTCTCTCCATCTGCACCTCCATGTTTGTTTTTACTGAACAAGATTATAAAAAGTCAACTTTTCCTTCCTCTTTTCTCCTATCCTCTCCCTCTCTTCTCTCTATCGCTCAAACCCTTTCTCTCTTTCTATCTACTCTCTCCCTCCTTTCCCCTATCCTCTCCTTTCTTCCCTCCCTCTCTCCTCTCTCCTTCCTCCCTCCCTCTCTCCCTGTGCGCCTCCATGTTTGTGTATTTTCTAAATGGGTTTATTAAAAGATTATTAACTTTTCCTCCCTCTCCTCTTCTCTCTGAATCCCCTTGTCTCTCTATCCCCCAAACCTTTTCTCTCTCTCTCTCTATCTCCACCTCCCTCCTCCTCTCCCTCCATCCCTCGCTCCTCGTGCGCCTCCTTGTTTGTGTATTTTCTGAATGGGTTTATTAAAAGTAAACTTGTGTCTTGGCTCTGAGTCGTGGATCAGTTCAACGCTCGGAACGAAATGTAAAAGCGGCAAAAACGAACGAGTATTTTTACAGGGGGCGTGTCACAGTGGGCGTGTCACGGTGGGCGTGTCACAGTGGGCGTGTCACAGTGGGCGTGTCACAGTGGAGGTGAAAACGGCGGTGGCAAATTAGCGGTTTGAAAATAAGCGATTCAAGATTAAACTCAAACATGTTCTAATGTCGTTTCCTCGTCACACACAGACCTGGAGTTGTGTTTTTTTGTTTCATTCTCACATGTTTGACACACAAAAACACTCTGTTCCACCTTGTGATGTCATCATGTGGCGATACAGGAAGTGCTCCGCTGTGTTTTTAAACTCCACACACCTTCATTTATAGAATCATTTGGATCATTTCAGTCCTGGAATAACTGTCAATCTCTACCTGAACTAAAGGTAAAAGGAGGAGGAGTTAACTTGAAAACTACCACTTGATGACATCACAAGGTGGACCAGAGCGTGTTGAGCCTTGGAGATGTTACAGACTAATAATAAAGGTCTGTTTTTTCTGCTCTAACGACGTTCTAACATGGATTAAAGTTGCGTTTTGTGTCATGTCGGACCTTTAAACAGTATATCCCCTCCTCCCCTCTCTATCTTTCTCTCCCTGTGTCTCTCTTTTTTCTCTCTTTCTCTCTTCCCTCTGTTTTAAAGTGTTCCGTTGTTGTTGTAGCCTCCAGGCCTCGTGTCTTTGTGCTGAGTCGACTCGCTGCCACTCACTGCGCCTCAGCTGCGCTCCGTCCCGTGGACCGGCTGACGGAGGACTACTGTGGGTCTGAGGAAACAAAACGTCCCCATGGGTCGTGTCTGGTCTGTGGCTCATCTGGTAGAGCGCAGAAAACATGCTGGAGTTTAGAGACGTTAGTGTTTACGAACTTCAGTCCTTGTTTTCCAGACGTGGTAGAGCAGCCGAAAAGTGTGCTCAAGTGAGAGTAATGTTAATACCCTCTCTTTAATACCCCCTCTTTAATACCCCCTCTTTAACACCTCCTCTTTAACACCCTCTCTTTAATACCCCCTCTTTAATACCCTCTCTTTAACACCCCCTCTTTAATACCCCTCTTTAATACCTCCTCTTTAACACCCCCTCTTTAATACCCTCTCTTTAATACCTCCTCTTTAATACCCCTCTTTAATACCCTCTCTTTAACACCCTCTCTTTAATACCCTCTCTTTAACACCCTCTCTTTAACACCCCCTCTTTAATACCCCCTCTTTAATACCCTTCTCTTTAACACCCTCTCTTTAACACCCCCTCTTTAATACCCCTCTTTAATGCCTCCTCTTTAACACCCCCTCTTTAATACCCTCTCTTTAATACCTCCTCTTTAACACCCCCTCTTTAATACCCTCTCTTTAACACCCTCTCTTTAATACCCCCTCTTTAATACCCCTCTTTAATACCTCCTCTTTAACACCCTCTCTTTAACACCCCCTCTTTAATACCCTCTCTTTAATACCTCCTCTTTAACACCCCCTCTTTAATACCCTCTCTTTAACACCCTCTCTTTAATACCCTCTCTTTAATACCCCTCTTTAATACCCCTCTTTAATACCTCCTCTTTAACACCCTCTCTTTAACACCCCCTCTTTAATACCCTCTCTTTAACACCCTCTCTTTAATACCCTCTCTTTAATACCCCCTCTTTAATACCTCCTCTTTAATACCCCCTCTTTAATACCCTTCTCTTTAACACCCCCTCTTTAATACCCCCTCTTTAATACCCCCTCTTTAATACCCTCTCTTTAACACCCCCTCTTTAACACCCCCTGTTTAATACCCTCTCTTTAACACCCCCTCTTTAATACCCCCTCTTTAATACCCCCTCTTTAATACCCCCTCTTTAACACCCTCTCTTTAACACCCCCTCTTTAACACCCCCTCTTTAATACCCCCCTCTTTAATACCCCCTCTTTAATACCCCCTCTTTAATACCCCCTCTTTAACACCCTCTCTTTAACACCCCCTCTTTAACACCCCCTCTTTAACACCCCCTCTTTAACACCCCCTCTTTAATACCCCCTCTTTAATACCCCCTCTTTAATACCCCCTCTTTAATACCCTCTCTTTAACACCCTCCCACCTTTTTTTAGAGCAATTTTTCATGTTGTTGTTTTTTTTTGCGGCGTATGAATGTGCATTGTGTCCTGCGTTCTGATTGGCTGTTGGACTGTAGACCATTGTGTCGTGCGTTCTGATTGGCTGTTGGACTGTAGACCATTGTGTCGTGCGTCCTGATTGGCTGTTGGACTGTAGACCGTCGTGTCGTGCGTCCTGATTGGCTGTTGGACTGTAGACCATTGTGTCGTGCGTCCTGATTGGCTGTTGGACTGTAGACCATTGTGTCGTGCGTCCTGATTGGCTGTTGGACTGTAGACCATTGTGTCGTGCGTCCTGATTGGCTGTTGGACTGTAGACCATTGTGTCGTGCGTCCTGATTGGCTGTTGGACTGTAGACAAAACCCACAATGTCGATGAAACGTTCTGCACCGACAAAGACGCCGACGAAGGTTTGAACTTCGAGAGAGTTTAAACGAGAACGTCTGTCAGTCTCACACTCCAATATTTAACTATTTTTGATGCGCCGTCAATATTCAGCCTGATTGGAGGAGAGCGCGGGATTTCAACAGCCAATCAGCAATCAGACGCAATCAGACGTGAATGAACCGAGGCGACGATAACGACAGCGAGCTCCGGCGAGGATCAGTTTAATTCTGAAGAGAGAGAGCGGGGACGTTTATAAGTCTTATCATAGACTTTATATAAATGGACGTAGCTAACCTGCTAGCTCCCGATTGGCTCTTTGGTTGCTATGATACTCGCGGTCGGAAATCCAAATATGGAGCTGAAGGAAGCGGGAAAAGTGCGGTGAAAAGCAGAAGGAAACTCAGAAAAAAATCCTGTTTATGAAAGTTTATCGTGTTATACCGTGGAAAAATAAGACATATTTTCAAAAAAACTGTGCTCAACTTACGCAAAAGCGACAGAAAGACTCACGGTTGTGGACTTTTCATCACCGTAAAGGAAAAATAAGGATGGACAGAGGTGTAAAAAAAGAGGTAGTTGTGTGAAAAAAAAGGCAAAAGTACAGGCTGATACTTCCTTAAACATGATTTTTATGGCTAAAAAAAGAATAAAAGTCTCGGTAATGGACTATAAAGTACTTCCCCAGGTAAACTCCAGGTACTTCACAGGTGTAACTTTAGCAGGATCTCAAAGTACACCGTGGACTTTTGAGGGTTTAAGTCGCTTTAACTCAAAAGTGTCTAAAAATAAAGCTATAAACACTTAAACATCGAAAGAAAAAACATGAAGACATTGAAAAAACAAAGAAATGTAAACCAGGTCCGGCCCACGACCCAGGCTTTCAAAATGGCCGACACAGGCCACGCCCCCTCTGTGTCCGGACCGTGTGGAATGTTAAACTGAAATGAATAAATGAAACCAAATCAAATATATTTAAAGTGACAGGTGTGTGTGGTTTTTAAATTAAAGGCAGATTCATTCAAAACTAAACTGAACAAACTCGAGACAGTTTAGAGTTTAGTTGAAAACTGAAAAATAAAGTTTGTCACAAGAATTGGACTCCAGAAAAACTCCAAAAAAGATTTAAGATCGTCTGAAAAAAAAAGAAAAAACACAAAAGTGACATAAAGAGACATGTTCAGGAGCCTGGGGTCATGGTCCTGATTAAGAGTTTGATTTTACACTAAAAGGTGAAAGTGACTCAACTGTTGGCTAATGCTAATGCTAATGCTAATGCTAATGCTAGCTTGTGACTGTGATGATATTTGAGAGGGACGTGTTTCACCTGTTGTAGTTCAGATAAACCAGATCTTTATGGTCAGATCATGTTCAAACAAAACTCAGATTAAAGTCAAACAGAGCCTCAGACAGAGCAGTGCCTCCAGCTAGCATCACACACATCAGCTGCACAGTGTCTCTCCTCTCTTTCCTCTCGTCTCTCTCGTCCATCTGGAGGAGAGAGAAGAGAGAGAGAGAGACAGAGAGGGGAGAGAGATGGAGGAGAGGAGAGAGAGAGAGACAGAGAAGGAGGAGAGGAGAGAGAGAGAGAGAGGAGAGAGAGAGAGAAAGAGACAGAGGAGAGGAGAGAGAGAGAGACGGAGGAGAAAGAGAGAAAGAGACGGAGGAGAGGAGAGACAGAGATAGAGACGGAGGAGAGAGAGAGAGGAGAGAGAGAGACGGAGGAGAGAGAGAGACAGAAAGGGGAGAGAGATGAAGGAGAGGAGAGAGAGAGGAGAGAGAGAGGAGAGAGACGGAGGGGAGAGAGAGACAGAGAGGAGAGAGAGCGAGATGGAGGTCAGGAGAGAGAGACAGAGAGCGGAGAGAGAGAGAGATGGAGGAGAGAGAGGGAGACAGAGAGAGAGACAGAGAGGGGAGAGAGATGGACAGGAGAAGAGAGAGAGACAGAGGAGAGGAAAGAGAGGAGAGAGAGAGACAGAGGAGAAGAAAGAGAGAGGAGAGAGAGAAAGAGGGGAGAGAGCGATCACGCCAGACACAAGAGAGAGACAGAAAGAGAGAGAGGTCAGGAAAGAGAGGAGAGAGAGACAGAGAAGAAGAAAGAGAGAGAGAAGAAAGAGAGGAGAGAGAAAGAGACAGAGAAGAGGAAAGAGAGGGAGAGGAAAGAGAGGGGAGAGAGAGATGGAGATGAGGAAAGAGAGAGAGGCAGAGGACAGGAAAGAAAGAGAGAGAAGAGAAAGAAGAGAAAGAGAGGAGAAGAAAAGAGAGATGGAGGAGAGGAAACATAGATAGATAGAGAGGGGGGAGGGAGAGCGCTCACTCCAGACACAAGAGACAGAGAGATGTAGAGCGAGACAGAGGAGAGGAAAGAGAGAGAGGAGAGAGAGACAGAGGAGAGGAAAGAGAGAGAGGAGAGAGAGAGAGAGGAGAGGAAAGAGAGAGAGGAGAGAGAGAGAGAGGAGAGGAGAGAGAGAGGAGAGGAGAGAGAGAGGAGAGAGAGCGAGAGGAGAGATGAGAGGCTTCAAACACGACTCATATATAATGAATATGATCAACTGGCACTTTCAACAATAAACCCAGTGCCCTCCTCACTCCTCCTCCTCCTCAGCCCTCACTCCTCCTCCTCCTCAGCCCTCTCTCCTCCTCCCCCTCTGTCCTCTCTCCTCCTCCTCCCCCTCTGTCCTCCTCCTCCTCCTCCCCCTCTGTCCTCCTCCTCGTCCCCCTCTGTCCTCTCTCCTCCTCCTCCCCCTCCTCCTCCCCCTCTGTCCTCTCTCCCCCTCTGTCCTCCCCCTCTGTCCTCCTCCTCTTCCTCCCCCTCTGTCCTCCTCCTCCTCCTCCCCCTCTGTCCTCTCTCCTCCTCCTCCCTCTCTGTCCTCCTCCTCCTCCTCTTCCTCTACTCTGGTTTGGGACACTGCTCTGACCTCACAGTTGGTCTAAACTTTGATTTCTGTTTGATTTCAAGATGGCCGCCCTTAGTGTCTTGGTTCAGTGGTCATCATGCTGACCATGTGACCATGTGACCATGTGACCATCTGACCATGTGACCATCTGACCATGTGACCACGTGATCATCTGACCATGTGACCATCTGACAATCAGAACCAGAACACAACCGACCGAGCTGAAGCTGAAGATTAAAGTGGACGACATGGAGATCTAAATATGTTATGTGTTACAGTTAATACCCCATGGAGGTAAATACCCCCTCTTTAAAACCCCCTCTTTAACACCCCCTCTTTAATACCCTCTTTTTAATACCCCCTCTTTAATACCCTCTCTTTAATACCCTCTCTTTAATACCTCTTTAATACCCTCTCTTTAATACCTCCTCTTTAACACCCTCTTTAATACTCGTTAACACCCCCTCTTTAATACCCTCTCTTTAATACCTCCTCTTTAATATCCTCTCTTTAATACCCTCTCTTTAATACCTCCTCTTTAATACCCTCTCTTTAATACCCTCTCTTTAATACCCTCTCTTTAATACCCTCTTTTTAATACCCCCTCTTTAATACCCTCTTTAATGCCTTCTCTTTAATACCCCTCTTTAATACCCTCTCTTTAATACCCTCTCTTTAACACTCTCTCTTTAATACCCCTTCTTTAATACCCCCTCTTTAATACCCTCTCTTTAACACTGCCTCTTTAATACCCTCTCTTTAACACTCTCTCTTTAATAGTCCCTCTTTAATACCCTCTTTAATACTCGTTAACACCCCGTCTTTAACACCCCCTCTTTAATACCCCCTCTTTAATACCCGCTCTTTAATACCCTCTCTTTAATACCCTCTCTTTAACACTCTCTCTTTAATACCCCTTCTTTAATACCCCCTCTTTAATACCCTCTCTTTAACACTCTCTCTTTAATAGTCCCTCTTTAATACCCTCTTTAATACTCGTTAACTTTCATACCCCTCTCTTTAACACCCCCTCTTTAATACCCCCTCTTTAATACCCCCTCTTTAATACCCTCTCTTTAATACCCTCTCTTTAATACCTTCTCTTTAATACTCCTCTTTAATACCCTCTCTTTAATACCCCCTCTTTAATACCCCCTCTTTAATACCCCCTCTTTAATACCCTCTCTTTAACACCCCCTCTTTAACACCCCCTCTTTAACACTGCCTCTTTAAGGCTCTCACGTCCGTCTCGGGGTCGTCGCTGCAGATCAGACCACAGACTTTAATAATGTAGTGCCTTTGCCGTTACATAACTCAGACACATTCAGCCATCTGTTGATTTGCTCTGTTTCCCAGAATGCCGAGGGGCCGGTCACATGGTTCCTCCAGGGTCCAGGGGGCGCTAAAGCCACGAGAGCTAAAAGAGTTTCACTCAATCCAAACTTATCTGACATTTGAGGCGCCGGCTGTGTCTGAATGTCTCCCCCTGACCCCTGACCCCTGACCCCTCACTCAGTCCACAGTCAGGGGTCAGAGGTCAGAGGTCCACATCAGACTCTATAGAGACTCATTCACAGAGAGATTCAGACACACGGCTCTCTACACTCAGGTCATGTGACTCAGGTCATGTGACTCAGGTCATGTGACTCAGGTCATGTGACTCTGGTCATGTGACTCAGGTCATGTGACTCAGGTCATGTGACTCTGGTCATGTTTAAAGTCTGATAAAAGTTGATTTGTGTCATAAATAAATAAATACATAAATAATCAGATGGACTCAAGTCTTTATGGACTAAAAATAATCAGACACTTTTATGTCAGACTGAATCTGTCTCCTTCCTCCTTCTTCTCCTCCTCCCTCTAACTCCTCCCTCTCTCTCCTCCTGCCCCCCCTCTCTTCCTCCTCTCTTTTCTCCTCCTCCTCTCTCTCCTCCCCACCTTGCCCCCCTACTTTCTCTTTCCTCCTCCTCCTCCCCATCTCTTAATCCTCCTCCTTTCTCTTCCTCCTCCTTCCCATCTCGTCCTCCCCCTTTCTCTTTCTCCTCTTCTCCCTCTCTTCCTCCTCCTCTCTCCTTCCCCCTTCTCCTCCTCCTCTCTCTTCTCTTCTCTTCTCTTCTCCCTCCTCCAACTTTATATCAAACTGGATCTCTCTCCTTCCTCCTCCCCCTCTCCTCTCTCTCCTCTCTCCTCCTCTTCCCCCTCTCCTCTCTCTCCTCCTCCTCCTCCTCCTCCTCCTCCTCCTCCCCCTCTCCTCTCCTCTCTCTCCTCCTGAATACTGCCCCCTGTAGGTGAGAGTGGTGTGTGGGTCAGGACACATTCACTGAAACTGGATGCATTTATTTAAAGCTCCAGTATGGAACTTTTTAGCCACGTTGTAAAAAGGAGGTTTTGTTTTGTCATTTTTTTATGTTTTTATTGCACACACAAAAAAAATTAGAAAATCCTGCGTCTTTACCGTGAGCTCGCATCTCCACAAACCTGACCCTTACTCGTCCTGGAGCACGGACTCCTCTTGTTTCCATGGAAATTTTGTTCCTTTTGCTGTAATGTTCCGCAGTATAGTGTAAAATGTCTGCCTTTAATGAAAAAATAAATTAAAAAATGATTGTAAACCCCCTCTGTCCCCTAAAGCTCCGCCCCCTCTTTCCCCTAAAGCTCCGCCCCCTCTGTCCCCTAAAGCTCCGCCCCCTTTGTCCCCTAAAGCTCCGCCCCCTCTGTCCCCTAACGCTCCGCCCACGGATCCACAAATGGAAAAGACAAAATGCAAAATGGTTTCATAACTTATCACATTACGCTCGTTTTGTTTTGTTTGTTTGTTTGTTTGTTTTTGTGACACAGTAAACACACACACACACACACACACACGCTCTCACACACACACACCCCCGCACACACACACGCACACACACTGAGTCTCATTATGTAACGTCTGTGAAACGGCGACGACCCGAGAGCAGCACGAATGAAACATACACCTCTCTCTCTCTCTCTTCAGTCCTTCTGTCTCTCTCCAACTCTCTCTCCTCCCTCTCAAGCTCCTCATCTCCTCCTCTTCTATCCCGTCTGCTCTCTCTCTCTCCAACTGTCACTCTCTTTTCCCTCCCTCTTTTCCTTTTTGTCCCTCTCTCTCCCTCTTTCCCATTATCTCTCCCTCTCCTCCCTCTTCCCTCCCTCGCATCTCTTTCCTCTCTTCCTGTCCTTTCCTTTCTCTCTCCCCCCCAACTCCTTCCTTCTAAGTTCCCCCTCGACCTTCTCTGTCTCTCTCCCTCTCTCTCTCTCTCTCTCTCTCTCTCTCTCTCTCTCTCTCTCTCTCTCTCTCTCCTTCCCTCCTCTCGCCGTCTCTCGGTCATTCCCACTTTCCCCCACACTCTCTCTCCACTCCTTCCTCTCCCCATCCCTCCCTCTCTGTCTCCTCCTCTACCCTCTCTCTTTTTCTCTCCCTTTCTCTGTTTCTCTCTCTCCCCCTCTCTCTCTCTCCCTTGATCTCCTCTCTCCCTCTCCCCTTCTCTCTCACCCTCTCTTTCTCCCTCTACCCTCTCTCCTTCTGTTTCTGTCCCTTTCTCTTTCTCTCTCTCCCCCTCCCTCTCTCTCCCTCTCCTTCTCCCTTTATCCTCACTCTCTCCTCTCCCTCCCTCCCTCCCCTCTTGTTCTCTCCTCTCTTCCCTCTCTCCCCTCTCCCTCTCTGTTTACTCTCCTTTCCCCTCCCCCTCTCTGTTTCCCACTACCCTCTCTTTCCCTCTCCCTCTCCTCTCCTTCTTCTCCGTTCCTTTTTCCCTCTCATCTATTTTCTCCCTGTCCCTCCCTCTCTCTCCTCTCTTTCCCTCCCTCCTCCCTCTCTCCCTCTCATCCTCCCCCTCTCCCCCTCTCCCCCTCTCTCCCTCTCTCCTCCTCCTCCTCCCCCCTCTCTCCCTCTCCTCCTCCTCTCCCCCTCTCTCTCCCTCTCCCCCTCCCTCCTCCCCCTCTCCCCCCCTCCTCCTCTCTCCCCCTCTCTCCTCCTCCTCCTCCCCCCCTCTGTCCCTCTCCTCCTCCTCTCTCCCCCTCTCCTCCTCTCCTCCTCTCCTCCTCTCCCCCCTCCTCCTCCTCTCCTCCTCTCCTCCTCTCCCCCCCTCCTCCTCTCTCCTCCCCCTCCCTCCTCCCCCCCTCCCTCTCTCCTCCTCTCTCTTGTATAAGTTGTATCATATATAGGTCAGTGTGTGTGGAGCTGTCAGACTCTGTCGCTGTAACAAAGACCAACTGCTCCATCCCTCTGTCCACAACTCTCCTCCTCCTCTCCTCCTCCACTCCTCCTCCTCTTCTCCTCCTCTTCTCTTCTCCTCCTCTTCTCCTCTCCTCCTCTCCTCTTCTCCTCCTCTCCTCCTCTTCTCCTCCACCCCTCCTCCTCTTCTCCTCCTCTTCTCCTCCTCTCCTCCTCCTCCTCTCCTCCTGTCCTCCTCTCCTCCTCCTCCACTCCACTCCTCTTCTTCTCCTCCTCTCCAGTCTTTCTTTTTTCAGACTATTTGAATATTCATCACTTTTTTTGAAGCTGTTTTTTGGCGTCTTAAAGAGAAAGTGTTTTATAAAATCAACTTTCTATACGTCTGCATGTTTGAGTCATCTAGAGATCTAGATATTCAAACCCTCCTTATGTTTAGCTGCAAGATTCTGTACGAGGCTCCGCCCACAGGCCTACGTCACCCACGCTCCCACACGACAATCCTCCATAAATATACAAAAACATGACACAAAACAACACACTACAGCTTCACAAACCTGGTGTGATGTGCTGTGTTCTTCTCTCAAACTGAAAACACTCTGTTCCACCTTGTGATGTCATCATGTGGTGATACAGGAAGTGCTCCACTGTGTTTTTAAACTCCACACACCTTCATTTATAGAATCATTTGGATCATTTCAGCTCATTACACAATCAGTGGTTCTGGCTCATTCTAGCTCTGGCTCTCTGCTCTGGCTCTCTGCTCTGGCTCTCTGCTCTGGCTCTCTGCGTGTGACTCTCTGCTGTGGCTCTCTGGCTCTCTGCTGTGGCTCTCTGGCTCTCTGCTGTGGCTCTCTGGCTCTCTGCTGTGGCTCTCTGGCTCTCTGCTGTGGCTCTCTGGCTCTCTGCTGTGGCTCTCTGGCTCTCTGGCTCCTCTTGTCGTTCCTTGTGACTTTTCTGAACGCTCCATGTTTCCATCCCACACTCGTCATTAACGCCATCGCCAAGGTATCTGTGAGGTCACATGACCAGATCACATGACCAGAGAGAGGGAGGAGGGGGAGGAGAGAAAGAGAGAAGAGAGAGAGAGAAGAGAGGAGGAGGAGCAGAGAGAGGAAAGGAGAAGAGAGGAGAGAGAGGAAACAGCAAACACCAAGAAAGAGGTTTGGGTTTTTTCTTTCTGTTTACGACTTTTTACATTTTATTTACAGAATAAACTAGAACTAAACCAGGACTAAACTAGAACTAAACCAGGACTAAACTAGAACTAAACCAGGACTAAACTAGAACTAAACCAGGACTAAACCAGGACTAAACCAGGACTAAACCAGGACTAAACCAGAACTAAACCAGGACTATTTTGTAAAAACACATATTATTTATTTTTTCTTGAATAAATTAAATTCATGTTGAACCTGATCATTTCATTTTACATTTTCTTTTCCGTGTTAAATATGTTCAGTCTGTGGATTGTGTCGATGTCGTCTGAACACGGCTCTCAAAAGTATCAAAAATATAACACAATCGATACTAAAACCAGTATCGAAACCATATTACTACATTTGACACAAGTATCGATACTGAAAAAGTCCCATTGACATAAACGAGTCTGTCCTGAATCTGTTTATACTGAAGTGTCACACGGACCAGAGTGAACCTACTGGACACTCAGGGAACTACACACGTATAAGGAATCGGTATCGAGTATCGAGTCTATTCCCTAGTATCAAAATTGTGTTTCGATACTGCACATATTAACTGTTTTTACATTTTTACCACGATAACCTCTGACTTCAGCCCTGAGGTTTAAAGAGGCAGGAGTCGGGACCTCCCTGGACCCCCCTGGACCCCCCCAGACTCCCCCCTGGACCCCCCTGGACCCCCCTGGACCCCCCCCCTGGACCCCCCTGGACCCCCCCCCCCCCCTGGACCCCGCCCCCTCCATCTCTCTCTGTGATGTAACCGAGCGCATTCACACCTGACTTATTGTCGTTCAAACGGGGGTCTGCGGGGCCCCGGGGACACAAAATGGCCCCTGCGGCTCGACTCCCGCTGTATTTGCACACGGCTCCATTGTGATGCGACGCCGCCGTAACGGAATTAGCAAACGAATGTGAAGCAGCTTTAAGGAAACGGCAGGAAATGGGAGTTTGAGCGGAGAAGAATCTGCGACAGTTTAATTAAAAAGTCACTTCCTCGGTTAAAAACAGAAACACTAACAATGAAATATCGACATTTTAAACCGTTTTAGTTTAATTAAAGGTGAACTGCACATATTTACTCACAGCGCCATGTTTTTGTCGAGCTGTTTGCATAAATCCAGCGCATCAGACCAGAAGAAGAAGAAGAAATGTGACTGAAAAACTCTTTGTGATGAAAGTGTTGATTTGAAAACAGCACCACAGCTGGACAAGTGAGGAATTACACCGTCCAGTTTAAAGTAAAATTACACCTTAAAAAAACAACAAAAAACAACATCAATAATAAGTGTTTTTAGATTAGTTTTAAAAAGTGCGGTGTCTGTGTGGCTCTCAGCAGGACAGAAGGCTCCGCCCCCCATCGTACGGAGCCTCGTGGGGGGAGGGGCCTGAAGGAGCCAGTGCAGTGATTTGAGAAAACGAGTGATATGTTCAAATTTTGTGACTTTCGTTAAGATTCTGACGGCGCTGTTTTGAATCGATTGTAGTTTTTTTGAATGTCCATTGCAGTAATAATAATAACACTGTTGTTGTGTCCTTGTGCAAGACACTTCACCCCCCTCGCCCCCAGTGTGTGTGTGTGCACTGGTGTGTGAGTGTGTGTGTGGATGAGGGAGTGGTAGCAAAAGTGCACAGACAAGAAAACGATAAAACAAACGCACTAGAGTTTATACTGAGCGATGCTAACGATGCTAACGATGCTAACGATGCTAACGCTGTGAGTTTGCTGTTTTATTTCACACGTTTATCGTTTGATCGTCCAAACCCTGGACCACGTGGAGATCAGCAACTCCAGGACTGAAATGATCCAAATGATTCTATAAATGAAGGTGTGTGGAGTTTAAAAACACAGCGGAGCACTTCCTGTATCACCACACGATGACATCACAAGGTGGAACAGAGTGTTTTCAGTTTGAGAGAAGAACTCAGCCTAAATCTGCAGAGTTTGTGTGGGGTTTTTTTTGTTTTTTTTTATTAATTTCAAATATAAATAACGGAAATACTGATGTATAAACGGATAAACACTCAGCCAAACAGGAAGTAAACAACAAAAATGTAAACCAAAATTTTGACTGAAAAAATGTAGAAAGAATTTGAGATGTGACGAAAAGTAAAGAATCACAAGAATGACACCTGTGGATGTGCTCACACCTCTGCTCTTTTAGTCCTGGTTTAGTCCTGGTTTAGTCCTGGTTTAGTCCTGGTTTAGTCCTGGTTCAGTCCTGGTTCAGTCCTGGTTTAGTCCTGGTTCAGTCCTGGTTTAGTCCTGGTTCAGTCCTGGTTCAGTCCTGGTTTAGTCCTGGTTTAGTCCTTGTTTAGTCCTGGTTTAGTCCTGGTTTAGTCCTGGTTCAGTCCTGGTTCAGTCCTGGTTTAGTCCTGGTTCAGTCCTGGTTCAGTCCTGGTTTAGTCCTGGTTTAGTCCTGGTTTAGTCCTGGTTCAGTCCTGTTTTATATAAATGTTAAATTTAATGCACTTTATGTTTTGTCTCTTAAATTTCTCTGGTTTATAAAAATAATAAATAATAAAACTCTAAACTCGAGTCGTTCACATTTGACGTCTTTTACTCTGACGATGTGACACTTTTAAACTTTCTCTCCACGTGTAAAAATGTTTTATATCTGAGTCTTTTTAAATGTTCTGATTCTTCACAGAGACACAAACACAAAGTCGATGTACCATTTTATTGACTTATATAGAAATACTTAAAAAAACATGAATTAGCACCATTACTTAAGTCTTACTTTTATCATGTAGAACTTTAAATGTCAGAAAAATAAAACTCTTGATACATTTTCAAATCTTGTCTCAGCAAATATAATCTTAGTATCGACCGTGAGGTTAAAGGCCCTTTATCATAAAATAAAATAGACTTTATCTTAAACTTTGCTCATTAAAGTACATTTACGCTCAAGTAACGTCACCTACATATACATAAACAAGTGGTAAACAAAAGTAGTAAAATAGAATTACTAAAACTATAGTGGTGCAACAGAAGCCTGTAATCCCACTCATCTAATTCATACAAATTTTAGAAAGCATAAACGCTTCTTTGAGTTCAACTTTACTAAGTTTTATACATTTCCATGTTTGTAATAATATAGAATAAAATATGCTTTATATTACTGATATAGAAAATATGCTGGGTGAAGCAGAGTCAAAAGACATTTTTTGCTAAACCTATAAAAAGTCCTGTCAAACACAAGGTGAGGGCCGCCGCCGCCGCCGCCGCCGCCGCCGCCGCGCTCAAATAATACAGTGATTACCATAAGGCCATTCTACGAAACAAGTTCAACCCAGCTACAAAAAGTTCACTGAACTTAAAATAAAATATCTGTAAACATCTTTGAATAAGAAATATAAACTTTCAAGTAAAAAAAAACAATAAAATACTTCTGTATGAATGTCATTCTGTACATTTACGGAGGATTGTGGCGCTCCCTCGTGTGGCGCTCCCTCGCGTGGCGCTCCCTCGCGTGGCGCTCCCTCGCGTGGCGCTCCCTCGCGTGGCGCTCCCTCGCGTGGCGCTCCCTCGCTCCCTCGCGTGGTCACAGCTGCAGTATCGCCCTCGTCCTGCAGGAGTCCCGCGCCCTCCTCCGCACTTTAAACCTCGCTTTGACCACGAGACTGACGCCGCCTGTCACGATAATCACCACATCCACGTATCGTTCTGTAAATGGAACCTGGAACGAGGCGATTTGTCTTGTTTTTGTCGTAAAACGATCGGATTTGAGCCGCGGCGGGAGATCGCGTCCCTTTTATGGCTAATTAATGGCACATCCTGCTGTTTATTTGTCCTTTTAACGGCTCAGTGGGATTATCCTGCATCGTTTAAACCATAACTCGTGTCAATATTATCGTTTACCGCGGTGTTTCTCTGCGTCGACGTTGAACCGCGCCTCCAAAACGCGCCGTCGTGACAGGTCTGCGAGAAACACGTGCGTTTAAATGTTTGTTTTTTTTCCACCGGGACCAGGCAGGAAAGATCGGAGCGATAGTGGATTTTGAAAAAGCGCCCAAAGACTCCCGACATATGCTTCTGTTTAGACTCGAATAAAAGGGCGTGGCCAAACATGCGGCAGAACGGAGCGAGGATCCGAGCGGTGATGGGAAGAAGGAGAAGGAGACGTTTTCATGAGTTGTTTGCAGTTTAAATTATATGTAACAGACGCAAACAGCTGCCAAAACCACACTCTCTGTGAGCGTGACGACATTATCACAGCCGTGCGGCGCGTTCACCCACACGCCGGGAAAGTAGGTCAGGATTTGAGCGGAGCCGCGCGTCTAAAAAGTCTCTGGGTTTGATCCCTCGTCCCACCGTGTCCTTAAAGATCCATAAATATAGAATACGATTTACTAGAACTATAGAGTTACTATGCTGTATATTCAAAACATGCACTTAGATGTCCAAAATACTCCCCAAGCTACAGTATTTTATCAACAACTACGACGACGACCCGCCAAGAGGCCCGTCCCCCCTGATACTGCAGCCTCGGACATACACGCACGACCACGCGGCGGCCCGGACACGCCCCCTCGCTCCACGCCGTTTTTACATTTATTTATCACACACACGCAAAACATCAACTATATGAAGGAACGGAAACGGAATTATGAAGCGAAGAACAACAACAGCTGAGTTCACCTTTTTTCTTTGCTACATAACTCCAGATTTGTTACGTCATATATCTGATGTCGTGTGTGTGGAAATGTGGTAAAAATGCAGATTAAACGAGAGGGCGTGGCCAAACCTGCGCCTGGCGGTGTGTGCGTTTATATAAATCTATGTACACTTTAAAGCAGGTTCAAAGAAGAACAAACAGAGTCATTGTTGCTATCGTCAGGGTCTCGCCGACGGAGACGCAGTCACAAAAACAAGTCCTTATGAAAATATCCGGATGGCCTGAGTGACGCCGCTGTGGCAGACGGGGCACCGGGGCTCGCTCCTCTCGCAGATCCGGTTGGCGCACTCCATACAGAAGAGGTTATGGCCGCACGGGACCAGAGCGGCGATGACCTCGCTCTCGAAGCACACGGAGCAGTCGCGGCTCCCCTTTCTGCTCGTGCCCGACGACGTGGAGGAGGACGAGGAGGAGGCGGAGGAGGAGGCCGACGAATCGCAGGGAATGCCGGGGAGGTGCGGTCCGGGCAGGGAGGCGATGGCGCCGGAGAAGGAGGAGGGGAAGCTGAGGGAGCCGCCGCCCGGATCGCTGCGCACTCTGCGGGCCAGCGTGTGCTCGCCGGCGCCCCCTGTATGGCTGTGGAGGGGAGGGGACAGTCTCGGTTGAGGGGTGGCGCCGGCGCTCACCCTCCTCCCGTTGTTATTGTTGTTATTGGCGGAGAATATGGCTGAGGTGGAGGTGGGGGAGCTCCCTCCGGTCGACGTGGGGGTCACGCCTCTCTCGTACTGGGACCACAACAGTCCCGGGGGGGCGGGGGTGGGGTCAAACGTAGGCGACGAGTCAAACGCCATGTTGGTAGAGTCTGGGGAGATGACGTCGCTGCCGTAAACAAACCCGTTGGCGTTGTTGATGTTGTTGTTGTTATTGTTCCCGTTGTTGTTGTTGTTAGCGGTGTAGCTTAGCGCCGGGCTGGGGGGGCTGTAGTCGGCCATACGAGAGCTGCTATTCCCAAAGTACGAGTCCGTGGAGGCGCTTCCCAGGGAGGAAGAGGAGTCGTTACGGTAGTTTGAGAAAGGTTTACGCGCTGAAGACGGCGTCATGGTCGTCGCGCCGGGTTTGGACCACAAGGAGGCGTGGTTGTGCAGATCGAATCCGACGTCTGTCCCGTTGGCGTGGAAATCGTTGTCGTCCTGCAGTTCGATAATACCGCCCGTTCTCATGGCGATGTGGGCTTCGATTTCTTCGCGGGCGCGGTCCACGTTCTCCGGCATGCCCGTGACCTCGAACACCGGCTCTTTGTCTCGACTGGGCGTCACTATGTACGTGTGCGTCTGCTGCTGGATGCGTTTGATCGTCGCGCCTTTCGGGCCGACCACCAGCCCCACGACGCGGTACGGCACCCGGACCTGGATGGTGGTTTGCCCCGGCAGGTTCGGGGGTCCCGGGATGGGCGTGCCGCTCCCGTTCACGCTGGTGTTTTTGTTCCTCGACGCTCGGATCATGGAGAAATGCTCCGCCGCCGATATGATCTCCCTCCGGGCCATGGCCACGTCCTCCCGCCGCCCGGTCACCACGAACACGGGCTCCTCCCCTCGGACCGGCGTCTTGATGTACGTGTTAGTTTTGGCGCGTAGAGCTTTGATCTTACAACCTGCGGGGAAAGAAACAGAACCGAGCGTAAGTGTCGGACGTCCCCGGGAAACGAGAACTGGAACTGGGTCAAACAGCGGCGAGTCCGGGCCAAACCCACGCGGCGTTTGAGTCGATACGGTTCCGCTAAACGCCATTTTTTTCATACCTTTCTAAACGAGGTCACCGTCCGCCCCGTTGCCCCCGTGTAAACCCGAGCCCGGGGTCATAAGGTACGCCGCAGTGTTTCTTATCCCTCATTCAAAGCAGCTGCTACGTGTTTTTTATTATGTCTCAAATGGACTCGAGCGAAAGGGGGATCCCACCCTTTTTTTTTTGTGTGGAGCAACTCAAACCACATGCGGCGCCAAGACCCGTAAAACAAAACACCTCCGAGCAGCACTGGACCCAAACAGGACTGGAATCACAAACGTATCTGCGTCGAACTCAAACTGATTACGAGTTTGAAACATAAACGTCCTTTTGTCAACGAAAACACGGCAGGAAACAGCTGAGTGGGACGGGGCGATGGAGTGATGTAATGCGTAGAAGTGAATGAACGCGCCTCATCCCCGCGCTCTCCCCTCTACAATGTGGGTTAAACAAGGATAGACGTTTATGCAGCTAAATAATCTCCACTCCTAATCTGAAACGCGCCTTTTATTTCCATCTGACCCAGTTTTGGCGTAAACAGATGCAGCCGTAGTGGAATTTATAATGAGGAAAGTGGTGATTTCGGGGGAAGGTTGAGACGTTGCAGAGGAAGACGCCGCGTTTTAAACCGACCGACAAAACAAACCTGCGGCTCCAAAGCTAGAATACGAGAGCCGGATCTTTAGAACGATTCCTTAACGTTGACGGTTAGATCTGGAGCTCAGTTTTTGTGCAATTTTATGTTGATTAAACCGACAAAGCAGATGACATTTGTGCACGAAAAACTCATAATGACAGTTTTTTAAAATTATCATTATTATTTATTTATTTTTATTCATGTATTTATTTATTTTTTATTAATTTATTTATTTTATTTATTATTGTATAGCTTCATAATTCCAAAGGGTAAACACTCCCCCACACTCCGAGTCTCGGTCATGTCTCTGTGGGATTAGCCTCTAGATAAACTGTTTTCTCACATTGTCTTCTGTCAAATACAAAGTAAAAGAACGAGTCTGTCAAACGGCTCTTTGAAGAGAACAGATCCCAAAGATTCAGATCGCACAGAGGAGCCTAAAGTCCCGTCCCTTCCCTGCAGCTCCTCACCCCTGGACGCGTGTGTCCCGCGCCTCGGGCCATGCACAGGATCGTGACTGTTGTCCCAATTCCTCCTCCTCCCTCCCTCCCTCCTTCCCTCCCTCCCTCCTTCCCTCCCTCCCTCGCGCACAAACCGCTTAACGTCATCACAGTAACGAAAACAAACGAGGGACCGCGCTGGAGATCCTCTGCGCCCAGGAGACACCACATCTGGGGTCAGCGCGCGAGCTCCCGTGAACTCCCTGCCCCCTGTGACCTACTTGTCCTCATGTGCCAGATAAAGCCCGAAACAACCCTCCTGGAGCTGCAGACACGCGCGCGCACTGGGCTAGAATCAACCCTCTGAACTCACCTCCTCCTGGTCCAGGGCATTGTGTCTGTGTCTGTTTCTCTCCAAAAACGCACCGCGCGTCACGAAAAAACAGCCCAGTTCTGAGTCTAAACCCGCACTGAGGCTGTCCTGGCCCCGCGCTGCGTCCTGCTGCTGCGTCCGCGTCTGTTTTACGTTATTATGAATGGACCAAAACACCAGTGGATCATGTTGTTCCCTCCTGCTACTGTCTGGCCCCCGTGCGCAGGACCACGCCGCGTGCGCTAAAACCTGCAGCGCCAAACAGCAAAAAAAACTCAAAAACTCAAACAAAAACAGGACTTCTGAGCGTCTTATTCCCGGGGAGACTCTCCACGCTGCCAGCTGCCGCCCACTTCTGCTTATTTATAGAGGTGGAACAATGTGTGATTACACGGCCAGACACTAGACTCACTCAAGTTTCAGATTTAAGGAGGCGCAAACATGAATCCACGCTGTTTTTTTAATTTTTTGCGCAGGAAAGACTGGACAATGTGTCGGTATTTTTACGCGCAGTTTCTCCCGTGCGTAATGCCACTGCACGACGTGCCAACGGAGAGCAGAGCGAGGCAGACCCGGGGCTACAGAGCTGCAAAAGGCGCATATGCAGCTTCGTCTTAACGTGTTTGCAGCTTTACGCGCGCCTCGGACACTCACATCACCCCCCCTCTCCCCCCTCTCCCCTCGCGCACCCGGCTCCACACTCACCTTGTCTGCCCACAATCTCAGCCACATGCTCCGAGCTCGGCACCGGGACGCACTCGGTCATGTTGACGCTCTTCTTGCGCGGCTCGTTGCTGTCGTACACCGCGTTGTCGTCGCTGTCCAAGCCCAGCAGGGAGAGCTGGTCCAAGGCGAGCTGCAGAGCCCTTTGGTCGTCGAGCGCGTCCCCCTGCTGCTGCTGCTGCTGCTGCTGCTGTTGCTGCTGCTGCTGCTGGTGGTGGTGGTGCTGGAGGTGGTGGTGGTGGTGGTGGTGGTGGACGCTGCCGCTGTCTGTTGCGAACAGCGAGCTGGGCATCTTCTCCCGTCGCGTCTCCTCTCGCGCGTGGGATTTGGGGTAAAACTAGGAGAGGAGGAGGAGAAGAGGAGAGAGGAGGGTAGGAGCAGGATGAGGGGAGAGGCGCCGGTTTGTGTAACGGCCAGTGCAAAGTAAGTCAGTGCTCGAGGGATGGAAACAAGGGGCGCGGGGAGTTACAACAAACATCCACTCCTGGAGGCTGTATCCCGCCGCAGCAGAGGCTCGGGGGAGGCGTCAAAGCGTGGAAAAAAAAAATCAAATATACAAAATAGAACAATCCACAGCTGCGCGTAAAGCTCGTGTGAGATATTCCTGACATAAAACAGCCCCTCCCCGGGTCTCTGCTTCTGCTGCTGTGGCTGCGGCTCTCTCGTCTTCCCTCGCTCCGCTGCTTCTTCTGTCTGGGTCTGAGTCCTCGAAAATCGGCTAGACACAGAAGATGCGCCGGGTGACGTGACTGGGCGGGGACGATGCGGCGCTGGGAGCTCGTTTGGCGGAGGCGCGCGCGGATTGGCCGCTCCGGAGCCTTAGGGGCGGGCGCGAGCGCAAAGACACGGCCCACTCTTTGTTCTCAGCCTTCCTCTTTGTCCCTCTCACCGATTTTTTGGTTGTTTTTGTCTGTTTGGTTCGTGTTTTTTTTCTCTTTTCTTTCGCTGAGTGTAAAGATGAGCCTTACCCGCGCGTAATTACGCACAAAGCGCTTGGGTCTTTACGCGCACAAAGCTTCTGTAAACGCAAAGATCCAAGTCCCTGCAGGTTATGAAGTGTTAGAATGTGTTTGTTTGGCCCGTGGCGCGTCTTTGTGCTGCTCTGTGACACTGAAACATGACAAACACGTGTTGCCTTTGACGGTTTGTGATTGTGAAGCTGTTGGTAAAGTCACTGGACGGTTGGGCATCCGGCAGACGGAGACTCCAGGCTCCAGGCGCATGGGCCACTGCAGGTCACCGGGTTTATCTGGGGAGACGGGAGCAGGGTGGGACAGTGCGGAGAGAGGATGCGCACTGAGGGACAGCATCTGTTTCTGCACAATTCTACCATTTATTTCAGTTTTTCTTGGGTCGTGAATCTAAAATATGTTTCCATCACGTGTTTACATAATAGTGTTATTAATAAGAAGAAGAAAAATGGGGTTTATTTATGAATTTTCGGGATGAATATTTAAAAAAACAACAACAAATTAAACAGGAGAGATGAAAACAGAGTCAGATGGACGAGAGAAAAGAGTTGAAACATTAAAATCTATTCTAAAAACATAAGATTTGAGATTATTTTTGAGCAGTAATCGTAGTAACCGGGTAATTTTCAATCAAAACACACGTACTCAGATTAATACAAAGAGCTTTAGAATAAAAAAGACATTAAAATCACAATAAAAACAGATAAAAACGTGAATAATCAGAGGAAGAAGAAGCAGAATCAAACCATTTCAGTCACATTCGCAGATAAACTCAAGCGTTTAGTCCTGGATTTAACATTTTTAAAGGAGAGGCCCATTATTTTTGTGTATTTTTAAGTAAACGCAGTTGAAATAATCCTAGATACTGTTTGTTTCTGTTCGCTCTTTAATGGAAAATGAATTCAAAATAAATAAAAATAGATTTGTTCATATCATAAAATAAAACACGTGAGTCGATCTGATCCTCACTTTGTTCCTTTTTGCTCGGTTCTTTGTGGCGTTTTTGAACAGGACTCTTCACATTCGCCGCGTGTGTGTGTCTGTGTGTGTGTGTGTGTCTGTGTGTCTGTGTGTGTGTCTGTGTGTGTCTGTGTGTCTGTGTGTGTGTATTGTATCACACCTATACTCCCCCATAATGCTTTGTGCTCGCTGTGGAGGAATGACATCATCTCTTCCAGCTCCTGAGTGAAGCGGGTGACCTCATTGCCGCTGGAGGCTTCAGTCGGGCTCTGCTCCATCGTCTCTCACCTCCTCCTCGTCCTCCTGCACCTCCTCCTCCTCCTCCAGAGCAGATACGGAGTTAATTCTATAATCTAAAATGTATGAGGTGATGTTCATCTCTGAAACGCGGGAAGCCGAGTGACCAAACATGAGGTCACTGTGAGGCCGGACGCTCCCTCCTCTCAGATCAGGCCCGTCCTCTTCAGGCCATGGAGGTCAGAGGGGGGGGGGGGGGTGACCTCAGCGCCTAAACGAGGCGCGAGCATCGATCTGTCACTAAAAACACACGGAAGGAGAATAAATGTAAAGCCCAACACACGATTAATGCCCTTCACATGATGCAACGCGATGCAACGCTGGAGGAGAGGAGGAGGTGGGGGAGGAGAGGAGAAGGATGAGGAGGAGGAGAGGGGGAGGTGAGCGCAGGGTCCAAGTAAACAACATGGGTTTGATGGAACAGCAGGATCGTGTTTGGTTTTAGAACGGCAGAATATACTGGAAATGACAGATAAAAATGTACATGTTTATTTTATTTTATTTTATTTATTTTATTTTCATTGTATTTTTATTTATTTTATTTTATTTTTGTTTTACTTTATTTTATTTTATTTTTAATTTTTTATTTTATTTTTATTTATTTTATTTTATTTTTGTAATGATTAATACAATAAATGCAGCCAAATGGAGAATAAATTAACCCAAAATAATTAAATTCTTCTGAGGTTTAATCCATGTTAGAATGTTGTTAGTGCATCAAACACAGACCTGGAGTTGTGTTTTGTTTCATTCACATGTTTGAGTCACTTTATTATTCGTCTGCAACATCTACAAAGCTCAAAACGCTCTGTTCCACCTTGTGATGTCATCAAGTGGTAGTTTTCACGTTAACTCCTC
The DNA here is from genome assembly GCF_009829125.3 of Periophthalmus magnuspinnatus. Classification (NCBI taxonomy): domain Eukaryota; kingdom Metazoa; phylum Chordata; class Actinopteri; order Gobiiformes; family Gobiidae; genus Periophthalmus; species Periophthalmus magnuspinnatus. The sequence goes on along the minus strand of NC_047128.1, from coordinate 945,133 downwards.
CTTTTACCTTTAGTTCAGTCGAGATAAGAGACAACTCCAGAAATGATTCAAATGATTCTATAAATGAAGGTGTGTGGAGTTTAAAAACACAGTGGAGCACTTCCTGTATCACCACACGATGACATCACAAGGTGGAACAGAGTGTTTTCAGCCTGAGAGAAGAAAAACTCAGACTAAATCTGCAGGTTTGTTTGTTTTTGTATTAATTTTAAATATGAATAAGGGAAATATCGATGTATAAACTGATAAATACTCAGACAAACAGGAAGTAAACAACAAAACACATTTAAACCAAAATATTGACTGAAAAAATTTACAAGAATTTAGGATTAAACTCGTTTCAAACCCGGAGAAAATCACATCTTAGACCTGTCCTCCTTTGGACCTGGTTTGATCCAGATTTAGTCCCGGTTTAGTCCTGGTTTAGTCCTGGTTCAGTCCTGGTTTAGTCCTGGTTCAGTCCTGGTTTAGTCCTGGTTTAGTCCTAGTTTAGTCCTGGTTTAGTCCTGGTTTAGTCCTAGTTTAGTCCTGGTTTAGTCCTGGTTTAGTCCTGGTTCAGTCCTGGTTCAGTCCTGGTTTAGTCCTGGTTTAGTCCTGGTTCAGTCCTGGTTTAGTCCTGGTTCAGTCCTGGTTCAGTCCTGGTTTAGTCCTGGTTCAGTCCTGGTTCAGTCCTGGTTTAGTCCTGGTTTAGTCCTAGTTTAGTCCAGGTTCAGTCCTGGTTTAGTCCTGGTTCAGTCCTGGTTTAGTCCTGGTTCAGTCCTGGTTCAGTCCTGGTTTAGTCCTGGTTTAGTCCTGGTTTAGTCCTGGTTCAGTCCTGGTTCAGTCCTGGTTTAGTCCTGGTTCAGTCCTGGTTTAGTCCTGGTTTAGTCCTGGTTTAGTCCTGGTTCAGTCCTGGTTCAGTCCTGGTTTAGTCCTAGTTTAGTCCTGGTTTAGTCCTGGTTTAGTCCTGGTTCAGTCCTGGTTCAGTCCCGGTTTAGTCCCGGTTTAGTCCCGGTTCAGTCCTGGTTTAGTCCTGGTTCAGTCCTGGTTTAGTCCTGGTTTAGTCCTAGTTTAGTCCTGGTTTAGTCCTGGTTTAGTCCTAGTTTAGTCCTGGTTTAGTCCTGGTTTAGTCCTGGTTCAGTCCTGGTTCAGTCCTGGTTTAGTCCTGGTTTAGTCCTGGTTCAGTCCTGGTTTAGTCCTGGTTCAGTCCTGGTTCAGTCCTGGTTTAGTCCTGGTTCAGTCCTGGTTCAGTCCTGGTTTAGTCCTGGTTTAGTCCTAGTTTAGTCCAGGTTCAGTCCTGGTTTAGTCCTGGTTCAGTCCTGGTTTAGTCCTGGTTCAGTCCTGGTTCAGTCCTGGTTTAGTCCTGGTTTAGTCCTGGTTTAGTCCTGGTTCAGTCCTGGTTCAGTCCTGGTTTAGTCCTAGTTTAGTCCTGGTTTAGTCCTGGTTTAGTCCTGGTTCAGTCCTGGTTCAGTCCTGGTTTAGTCCTGGTTTAGTCCTGGTTCAGTCCTGGTTTAGTCCTGGTTCAGTCCTGGTTCAGTCCTGGTTTAGTCCTGGTTCAGTCCTGGTTCAGTCCTGGTTTAGTCCTGGTTTAGTCCTAGTTTAGTCCAGGTTCAGTCCTGGTTTAGTCCTGGTTCAGTCCTGGTTTAGTCCTGGTTCAGTCCTGGTTCAGTCCTGGTTTAGTCCTGGTTTAGTCCTGGTTTAGTCCTGGTTCAGTCCTGGTTCAGTCCTGGTTTAGTCCTAGTTTAGTCCTGGTTTAGTCCTGGTTTAGTCCTGGTTCAGTCCTGGTTCAGTCCTGGTTTAGTCCTGGTTTAGTCCTGGTTCAGTCCTGGTTTAGTCCTGGTTCAGTCCTGGTTCAGTCCTGGTTTAGTCCTGGTTCAGTCCTGGTTCAGTCCTGGTTTAGTCCTGGTTTAGTCCTAGTTTAGTCCAGGTTCAGTCCTGGTTTAGTCCTGGTTCAGTCCTGGTTTAGTCCTGGTTTAGTCCTGGTTCAGTCCTGGTTTAGTCCTGGTTTAGTCCTGGTTTAGTCCTGGTCTAGTCCTGGTTTAGTCCTGGTTTAGTCCTGGTTCAGTCCTGGTTTAGTCCTGGTTTAGTCCTGGTTTAGTCCTGGTTTAGTCCTGTCTAGTCCTGGTTTAGTCCTAGTTTAGTCCAGGTTCAGTCCTGGTTTAGTCCTGGTTCAGTCCTGGTTTAGTCCTGGTTTAGTCCTGGTTTAGTCCTGGTCTAGTCCTGGTTTAGTCCTGGTTTAGTCCTGGTTCAGTCCTGGTTTAGTCCTGGTTTAGTCCTGGTTTAGTCCTGGTTTAGTCCTGTCTAGTCCTGGTTCAGTCCTGGTTCAGTCCTGGTTCAGTCCTGGTTCAGTCCTGGTTTAGTCCATATTTAGTCCTGGTTTAGTCCTGGTTTAGTCCTGGTTTAGTCCTGGTTTAGTCCTGGTTTAAACACAAACTGTCCTCGTCCGTCGTTCGTCTTCTCTGATTGGCTGATCCTCTGGCGTCTTCACACTTCGCTCTTTCACGTGTAAACCCGCCGCGTTTGCTTTTCAAAGACGTGTAGCGCCGCAGCTCCACAGATCAGACTCGGTCCCGGTGTCGTCCGTTTACATCTGAGTCGTTTAAATAAATAACTCGTCTGTTGTGTCTCTAACTCGAGACTTTCACTTTCACTTTCACTTTCACTTTCGGATGGTTTTTGGCGCGAACGTTTGTGCGATTTGACAGAAAACGTGAAGTATAAACAGTTAGCATAGCGTTAGCATACATGTACTGATGCTAAAATGCTAAAGATGCTAAAAGGGGCCAATTAAAACATGATTATTTTAGTTTTTTTATCGGCAACACGTCTCAAACTCAAAAACTATACAAAAAAGACAAACGTACTGGACTTTGATCACATTAATTTCAGTTTTATTTTTATATCAAATTTAAATCAACTTGACGATGATAAATTGGACAAAACAATAAAAGTCGAGTGTTAAATGCCAGGGGGAAGAGGGGAGTTTTTAGTCTAATCTTAACAGACTCGGAGTTGTGTTTTTTTTGTTTCATTCACACACGTTTAACACACAAACAAAACAATCAAACTGAAATCACTCTGTTCCACCTTGTGATGTCATCATGTGGTGATACAGGAAGTGCTCCACTGTGTTTTTAAACTCCACACACCTTCATTTATAGAATCATTTGTGCAATTTCAGACCTGGAATTGTCAATATTCTACTGAACTAAAGGTAAAAGGAGGAGTAGTTCACTTGAAAACTCCCACTTGATGACATCACAAGGTGGAACGTCGCATTTTGATCTTTGTAGATGTTACAGACGAATAATAAAGTGACTCCAACATGTGTGAATGAAACAAAACACAACTCCAGGTCTGTTTTTGACGCACTAACGTCGTTCTAACGTGGATTAAAGCTACAGCGGTCAGTTTGTGTGATACCTGAGCTTTAACGTTTGTTTTTTTATTTGAATAATTTCAGTTCAGGATGAATCAGACTCGTGAAGTGGTTTGTTTTGGTTTAGACACGAACTGAAGTTTAAAATATACTTCAGATCCGGTCCTGAATGAGTCACTGAAGAACACAGCCCTTGATTCTTCCTCAAATCTTTACTTTAACTATATTGTCGTGTGGGAGCGGGGGTGACGTACGCTTGTGGGCGGAGCCTCGTACAGAATCTTAAAGCTCATCTTACTTATGAAAAACATGATTAATATTACTTATAATTAAAACATGGTGTCCTTCAGTGATCGGCGGTGGGACAGAAGACGGTAGCACGTGCGCGGTTCACAATTTATATTTATTTTTTATTCCAATTACCAAAGTGTAAAGTGCAATCGAGGTTCACCGTTTATACCGTCAAACCACAAACTGGATAAAAAGCGGCGTTTAAAAATAAAATTAGCTCTTTAAAACTCTTAAACCTCCACGAAACCAAATAAACCCGTAAATTTAATCCACTTTATACATATATACACACAAATAAACCCTAAAAACAAACACCAAATGTACATAAAACCCATAAACCCTTTAAATCACATTCATTGGTCCTGACCCGGAACCTTTTTAAGGAGCTCGTTTCCCTGGGGACCCATTTGACTGAAGGACGCAAGGACACAGGAGCGAAGTTTAACATTTTTAAAACACTTTTCACCAAAAAACAACACAAATTCCACCACAAACAAACGCTTAAACACGTTCTTAAACAAACACTACGCTCATTTTACACATTTCCGATTAAATTATTAGCCGTTAGCTTTAAATTCGTCGTCTTTTCCTTTCTAGAAAACGCAGATTAAGTTCAAATGCCCCTGCGCAGACAAGTTAAATGAACATTTTAAAATCCTTTGTGTCCAACTGTCTTTTTTTTTAAAAGCGCAAATAATGTCCAGGTCAACGTAAGTCCGCAGTGCGTGTGTTAGCATGCTAGTTGTCGTGCTTATAAACTCATCTGGGTGAGTATTTAAGATGTTCTGGTGCACGAGGTAAAAGAGGAGTAACTTTAGACGACTGCAAACGGTTTAAACTGAACTTTTTCGTGTTTTTAAGGCGGTAAAAATCAGGTACGGCGTCTTCGATCAAACGTATTGATTAGTTTTTCTTTTTCCTTTAACTTAAATATAACGAGCGGCGTCGCATTTTAAACTCGTCGCGGGGTCATGGGGCCGTGATCCGTGTGAGTGTCCGAGGATCAGACAAGGAGCAAAGACGAGGAGGAGGAGGAGGGAGGAAGGGTCAGCGTGAGCAGGAGAGGGGTCGGGGGCACGCCGGACGGGGGCGGGGCATATTTGACGGACACAATGGGGGATTTGGAGCTGACTGAGGACCGTTGAGAGCGAGGAGGACCGGGCTTTGTCACCTCTCTCCTGGAGCCCATGCAGATGCTAATGAGGGTGAAGGGATGCGACCCTCTTGTTAATATTTGACACTCTCTGATCGGCTCCCCAAACCCGCCGCCTTTTCACCGCGGCCCAGGCTAAACGGTTCCCATACATTCAACGACACGAAACCACACAAAAATACACAAAACCACACACAAAACCACACACAATACACACAAAAACCACACAAAAACGCACAATACCAGTCCATATTGTCACATGTATCAAACTCTTTGTGTAGCTCAAATTTTGCTTTTGTTGCTAAAAAGGTTCAACATGAACTTTATAGAAACAGCAACGATAAGGTTTGTTTAGTCCTGGTTTAGTCCTGGTTCAGTCCTGGTTTAGTCCTGGTTTAGTCCCGGTTTAGTCCCGGTTTAGCCCCGGTTTAGTCCTGGTTTAGTCCTGGTTTAGTCCATATTTAGTCCTGGTTTAGTCCTGGTTTAGTCCTGGTTTAGTCCTGGTTTAGTCCATATTTAGTCCCGGTTTAGTCCCGGTTCAGTCCCGGTTTAGTCCCGGTTTAGTCCCGGTTTAGTCCCGGTTTAGTCCCGGTTTAGTCCTGGTTTAGCCCTGGTTTAGTCCTGGTTTAGTCCTGGTTTAGTCCATATTTAGTCCTGGTTTAGTCCTGGTTTAGTCCTGGTTTAGTCCTGGTTTAGTCCATATTTAGTCCCAGTTTAGTCCCGGTTTAGTCCCGGTTTAGTCCTGGTTTAGTCCCAGTTTAGTCCCAGTTTAGTCCCGGTTCAGTCCCGGTTCAGTCCCGGTTTAGTCCTGGTTTAGTCCCGGTTTAGTCCCGGTTTAGTCCCGGTTTAGTTCTGGTTTAGTCCTGGTTTAGTCCTGGTTCAGTCCTGGTTCAGTCCTGGTTCAGTCCTGGTTTAGTCCTGGTTTAGTCCTGGTTTAGTCCCAGTTTAGTCCCGGTTTAGTCCTGGTTTAGTCCCAGTTTAGTCCCGGTTTAGTCCTGGTTTAGTCCATATTTAGTCCCAGTTTAGTCCCGGTTTAGTCCCGGTTTAGTCCCAGTTTAGTCCTGGTTTAGTCCTGGTTTAGTCCCAGTTTAGTCCTGGTTTAGTCCATATTTAGTCCCAGTTTAGTCCTGGTTTAGTCCTGGTTTAGTCCTGGTTTAGTCCTGGTTTAGTTCTGGTTTAGACCTGGTTTAGTCCTGGTTTAGTCCATATTTAGTCCTGGTTTAGTCCATATTTAGTCCTGGTTTAGTCCATATTTAGTCCTGGTTTAGTCCTGTTCCACCTGTTAAGTAAAAGTACAGATACAGAGGTAAAAAGTTGCTGTATAAGTATACGTTTTTTACTTCTGTATCTGTACCAAGTATAAGTATAAGTATAAGTATAAGTATAAGTATAAGTATAATTATAAGTATAAGTATAATTATAAGTCACACCAGTCAAAAAATGTATAATAATGAAGGAAAAAAACAAACACACTTCACATTTAAGTCGCCTCTGGACAAACTGAAAAAAGTGCGACTCATAGTCCGGAAAATACTCGAGTAAAAATACTGCAAGGAAAAATCCACTAAAAAACGTACTTAAATATCTACTTTTAAAAATGTACTTTAAGAGTAAAAAGTAAAAGTATTTCACACAAGTGTTGTTGATTTGTTAAAGTGTAAATGTAAAAACACAGATTTAAAATGATTCGTTTTTGTTCAACAGAAAAAACATGAATCAGTTTCTTAATTTTTCTTCTGAATTTTGTGCATTTATTTTTGTTTTGCTCAAAGTCAAAGTTTGAACTCAAAAACTTTCATCAAGTAATTTTACTTTACTGTGTGTACTTTGTCACTTTACACCTTGTGATGTCATCAAGTGGTAGTTTTCACGTTAACTCCTTTTACCTTTAGTTCAGTCGAGATAAGAGACAACTCCAGGACTGATATGATCCAAATGATTCTATAAATGAAGGTGTGTGGAGTTTAAAAACACAGTGGAGCACTTCCTGTATCACCACATGATGACATCACAAGGTGGAACGGAGTGTTTTCAGTTTGAGAGAAGAACTCAGCCTAAATCTGCAGCGTTCGTTTGTGCGTTAAACATGTGAGAATGAAACAAAACACAACTCCAGGTCTGTTTGCGACAAGGAAACGACATTAGACCAGAGACCAAAGTGAAACATTTGTGGCGTCCCCCCTGGTACCTGTAGTTGGACCGTTGCAGATTTGCGCCGACTCCGCCCCAAAGACACTGGACGTCCATCGACACCTCTCATTGGACTATGATCTTATCCGACTTCCTCTGCTCCTTCCTGCAAACACACAAACACACACAGACGCACAAACGCACACAGGTTAAAGAGCCATTAGCGATGTTTGGCTAGCTTCCTGCGCTTCCTCCCTGTGTCTGTGCCAATGTTATGGGACAAACACGAGGAAATCTGACTCTGCCTCGGCTAATTCACCGTTTGGAGAGGCCGTCGTGTTTGTTACTCGTTTATTATTGGACTTTTGTGAACCGGAGCTAAAAGTCAAACTCGGGAAGGATTTTATTTCTGCGCAACAAGTTTAGCGTTTGCGACGAAACGAGCAGATTTCACACGACTCCGAAGAAATATCGTAAAGTGAGGCTCGTTTTGTTTTAGGATTTTAGTAGCAGAGAGTGGGAGTGAGCAGCTTTCCATAGTTTACTTCACCGGAGAATAAAAAAGATTTAAAAAAAAGCATAATAATGAAGAAAAAAATCACATATAAGTCGCATCTGAGTATAAGTCGCACCCCCGGACAAACTGTGAAAAAAAGTGACACTTATAGTCCAGAAAATACAGTACGTTTAGTTTCAAAAGAAAGAAAAATTGGAGCAGTGAAAACATTTTGAACGATGAAGGAATCACGGAATTTTCATACTAAACTCGCTTAGCAACGCTGTCAATCAAACCTGTTGCTAACGCTAATGCTAACGCTAACAGGAGCGACCTCAAGGAAAGAAGGACCTGATTTGTCTGTTATTAATGTTCAGATCTTGATTTACAGACACAATAGTGAAATAAAAACCCCAGGATCATGTCGAGGGTTAATACGAACATTTAAGACCAGAATGACGATCACTTCCTGTTTGTAGCGCGGTGGCTAGCAGGTTAGCGATGTGTAAAAATAGTCTGTGATTAAAGTGTACGTTGCCTGAGAGGTGAGTGAACTGATGACTAACAATTTGACCTTTGACCCTGTTCGGAGCCACGTTTGAGTCACATGATCAAACTAAACCAAACTTCAAAAAATGAGCTAAAACTCTAAGGAACGAGGCTAAACCTGCTACGAGAAGAAAAAAAAAAAAAAACACATTTAAAACAAAAAAATACTGTGAAATAAATGAAAAAATCAGTCTTGTGGACATTAGCACCTAAACTTTTCTTATTTTTATTTTATTTTAAAGTCTATGAGAAAAACAAATGGACAGACACTGTTTAGATCAATTTAGAATATATTTATTTTAGAATATATTTATTTTAGAATATATTTATTTTAGAATATATTTATATTTGATCATTTATTACTTAAGTCACTGTAAAGAAATAAACAAAAACATGAAGTTTGTCTAAACTAAACCTCCATGAACAAACTGATAAAACTATAGATGTACTGAATCGTCCCTCGTCCCTGACCGTCCAGGCCCTGACCGTCCAGCCCCTGACTGTCCTGTTCCTGACTGTCCCGTCCCTGACTGTCCCGCCCCTGACCGTCCAGCTCCTGACTGTTCCATCCCTGACTGTCCCGTCCCTGACTGTCCCGTCCCTGACTGTCCAGCCCCGGACTGTCCTGTTCCTGACTGTCCCGTCCCTGACTGTCCCGTCCCTGACTGTCCAGCCCCTGACTGTCCCGGCCCTGACTGTCCCGTCCCTAACCGTCCAGGCCCTGACCGTTCCATTCCTGACTGTCCCGTCCCTGACTGTCCCGTCCCTGACTGTCCAGGCCCTGACCGTCCCGTCCCTGACTGTCCAGCCCCTGACCGTCCCGTCCCTGACCGTCCATCTCCTGACTGTCCCGCCCCTGACTGTCCAACCCCTGACTGTCCCGCCCCTGACTGTCCCATCCCTGACCGTCCAGGCCCTGACTGTCTCGTCCCTGACTGTCCCGTCCCTAACCGTCCAGGCCCTGACCGTTCCATTCCTGACTGTCCCGTCCCTGACTGTCCCGTCCCTGACTGTCCAGGCCCTGACTGTCCCGTCCCTGACTGCCCAGCCCCTGACCGTCCCGTCCCTGACCGTCCATCTCCTGACTGTCCCGCCCCTGACTGTCCAACCCCTGACTGTCCCATCCCTGACCGTCCAGGCCCTGACCGTCCAGGCCCTGACTGTCCCATCCCTGACCGTCCAGCCCCTGACCGTCCAGCCCCTGACCGTCCAGCCCCTGACCGTCCAGCCCCTGACCGTCCCGCCGCGGTTTATCTGTGCTGTTTGGTGTCAGACGCCGGGCAGCTGCTTTAGCCGATTAGCGTATGCCTTTTAATGAGCGCAGGAAAGGCTTAGCACGCTAACCCAGAGAGCGCGGCGGACACACACTCGGACACACACACACGGCGAACACACACATGGCGGTCACACACACACACACGCGGCTTACACGCGGCAGACGGACAGTGGGTCGGATCAGCTGACCTCACGGGCTGCATGTAAACGTCTGACCTCAGGATCTCACGCCGTACAGTGGGTCAGGACAGGAGGAGACAGCAGGGGGCGCTGTGCAGGGTTTACAGAAGTGGAAGAAGTACTCAGCCTCGTTACTTAAGTAGAAGTATTACATGAGAAAAATATACTGGAGTGTTTTGTTTCATACACACATGTTTAACACACAAACTCTTCTCTCACACTGAAAAAACACTGTGTTCCACCTTGTGATGTCATCGTGTGGTGATACAGGAAGTGCTCCACTGTGTTTTTAAACTCCACACTGGAAGAAATAGTAGTAGTAGTAGTAGTAGTAGTAGTAGTAGTAGTAGAAGTAAAGCTTGGTCGACGTGTCCTTGATCCCAGGAGAACACGGTTTTACTGCAGATCAAACACATTTTCGGAGTAAACGACGCTCTCGTGGTTGTCGTGGGAGGAGCCAATCAGGAGCGAGGAGCCGTCGTCCGGTGAAGTGGACTCAGACGTGTAAACTCTGGGATTTTCGATTCGTTTCGATAAGATTCTCAAAGTGCTTCAGTTGTTCACCATCCACACACTTTGACTCTTTATATAAATGGACAAAGCTAACCTGCTAGCAACGTGCTACAAACAGGAAGTGATCATGGGTGCACTTCCTGTCTGGTCTTAAATGTTCGTATTAACCCTCTACATGATCCTGGGGTTTTTATTTCACTATTGTGTCTGTAAATCAAGATATGAACATTAATAACAGACAAATCAGGTGTAAATCAGGCGTGACCTTCGACCCTCACTCCTGATTGGCTCTTTGGTTGCTAGGATACTCACGGTCGGCTCCAGATTAGCTGCTGTGTTGCTTCTTTACCGTCTGTGAGTTCGAGTTTATCACATTAGTCCAGACGCCGAGGCCAAACGCCATGAAACAAAAACGCCACATCACAGACGACGTCGGGATCTGGGCTTTTGTTTCAATAAAATGTAAAATCTATTTAAAAAATATATATATATTTGAACCTTCAACCACAAAAGACTCAACGTCAGATAGAACGAGAGACGAGGCTCATCCAGGTACACAGAGGAGAGAGGAGGAGAGAGGAGGAGAGAGGAGGAGGAGAGAGGAGGAGAGAGGAGGAGGAGACAGGAGGAGAGAGGAGGAGGAGACAGGAGGAGAGAGGAGGAGGAGAGAGGAGGAGAGAGGAGGAGGAGACAGGAGGAGAGAGGAGGAGGAGAGAGGAGGAGAGAGGAGGAGAGAGGGAGAGAGGAGGAGAGAGAGATAGGAGAGGAGAGGAGAGAGGAGGAGAGAGGACAGAGGAGGAGAGAGGAGAGAGGAGGAGAGAGAGGAGAGGAGGAGAGAGGAGGAGAGAGGAGAGGAGAGGAGAGAGGAGGAGAGAGGAGGAGGAGAGGAGGAGAGAGGAGGAGGAGAGGAGGAGAGAGGAGGAGGAGGAGAGAGGAGGAGAGAGGAGGAGGAGAGGAGAGAGGAGGAGAGAGGAGGAGAGAGGAGGAGGAGAGGAGAGAGGAGGAGAGAGAAGGAGAGAGAGGAGGAGAGAGGAGGAGGAGGAGAGAGGGAGAGGAGGAGAGAGGAAGAGGAGGAGGAGAGAGAAAGGGGAGGAGGAGGAGGCGAGAGGGAGAGGAGGGAAGAGGAGGAGGAGAATAGAGAGGGAGGAGGAGGGAAGGGAGAGAGGGGGACGAAGGGAGGAAATAGAGGATGAGACAGAGAGAGGAGGTACAGAGGGAGGAGAGGAGGTACAGAGGGAGGACAGGAGGTGCAGAGGGAGGACAGGAGGTGCAGAGGGAGGACAGGAGGTGCAGAGGGAGGAGAGGAGGTGCAGAGGGAGGAGAGGAGGTGCAGAGGGAGGACAGGAGGTGCAGAGGGAGGACAGGAGGTGCAGAGGGAGGACAGGAGGTGCAGAGGGAGGAGAGGAGGTGCAGAGGGAGGAGAGGAGGTGCAGAGGGAGGACAGGAGGTACAGAGGGAGGACAGGAGGTGTAGAGGGAGGACAGGAGGTGCAGAGGGAGGACAGGAGGTACAGAGGGAGGAGAGGAGGTGCAGAGGGAGGAGAGGAGGTGCAGAGGGAGGAGAGGAGGTGCAGACTTCATCTTCACGTTGGTTAAATCCTCGTTTCATGTTTTTCTGCTGTGTCAAACCTCGTCATGTGACTGAACAGAAATAAAACAAAAATAGAAGAAAAACACGAGACTTTTCATTTTACAAAACACTCGTCTTTTTCCAAAACTTCAAATCTCTCGTTCCCAAACAGACCTCCGCCATTCCAGTCTGTCGCTCCCAAAGTGGGCGTGGCCAACGAACCAGGATCATCAAAATGAAACACTGAAACATTTAGACCAGAAGACGTCTACAACATGGAAAAAGAGGAGGAGGAGAGGAGGAGGAGGAGGAGGAGGAGGAGAGGATGGGGAGAGGAGGAGAAGAGGAAGAGGAGGAGAAAAGGGGAAGAGAGGAGGAGAGAAGAGGAGAGGAGGACAAGAGCCTGTCTGGTCACTGTTACATTCATGACAAATACAACATGGAAAAAAGGAGAGGAGGAGAGGATGGGGAGAGGAGGAGAAGAGGAGGAGAAAAGGGGAAGAGATGGAGAGAAGAGGAGGAGGAGAGGAGAGAAGGGGGAGAGGAAAGAACACAACCTCAGATGTGGAAATAAAAAGGTTTGGAGGGAAAAAAAAGGCCTGAACAAGAAAAATGACCGTGAAAATATTTAAACAAAATGAATGAAGGTCTAAAAACTGAACAGTAGAGAAAGAGGAGCAGAGGAGAGAGGAGGAGCAGAGGAGAGAGGAGGAGCAGAGGAGAGAGGAGGAGCAGAGGAGAGAGGAGGAGCAGAGGAGGAGAGAGGAGGAGCAGAGGAGAGAGGAGGAGCAGAGGAGAGAGGAGGAGCAGAGGAGGAGAGGAAGAGGAGCAGAGGAGGAGAGAGGAGGAGCAGAGGAGGAGAGGAGGAGCAGAGGAGGAGAGGAGGAGCAGAGGAGGAGAGAGGAGGAGCAGAGGACAGAGGAGGAGAGAGGAGGAGCAGAGGAGGAGAGAGGAGGAGCAGAGGAGGAGAGGAGGAGCAGAGGAGGAGAGGAGGAGCAGAGGAGGAGAGAGGAGGAGCAGAGGAGCAGAGGAGGAGCAGAGGAGGAGAGAGGAGGAGTAGAGGAGAGAGGAGGAGCAGAGGAGGAGAGAGGAGGAGCAGAGGAGAGAGGAGGAGCAGAGGAGGAGCAGAGGAGGAGCAGAGGAGCAGAGGAGGAGCAGAGGAGGAGAGAGGAGGAGTAGAGGAGAGAGGAGGAGCAGAGGAGGAGAGAGGAGGAGCAGAGGAGAGAGGAGGAGCAGAGGAGGAGCAGAGGAGGAGCAGATCTCTGACTCCTGATCTCCTGATCGTCTCGTCTAAAAACTGTGTCTCTAGCACTGAAATGGAACAAAAACTTTACAAAAATAGAATCGATCTGAAGGAAAAAACCACAGCAGAACTTTAATAATGAGACTTAAACATTTACACACCTGACCCTGGATTTAGATTTAAATGTTTAAATGTTTAAATGTTTAAATGTTTAAATGTTTAAATGGAGCTGTGCAGAGTTTTGTGTATTTTAAAACGTGTCTGTGTCTCGTTGGACTGTCCCTGCGGAAATAAAGACGAACAAAGTGAAAAAAAACAACAACAACAACAACAACAACAACAACAACAACAACAACACACATAAACCAGTAAAACAACAACAACAACAGAAATATAAAACACACATCACTGTTCAGTAAAAACCAACACGAAACGGACGATTATCACTGACGGCGAAGGTTTGGAATCGTTTTGGACAAGGAACGTTTGGAAAATAAACTGTGTGTGTGTGTGCGGTGTGTGTGTCCATGTGTGTGTGCGGCGTGTGTGCAGCGTGTGTGTGTGTCCATGTGTGTGTGTGTGTGTGTGTGTGCTGCACATTTCTGCAGAGCTCTATAGGGGCTTTGACGACTGCTGCAGTGTCTGGCCGCTCTCTCTTTCTCTCTTTCTCTCTTTCTCTCTCTCTCTCCGTCTTGTTGTATATTTTTCCTCCTCTCCCTCTCCACCCCTCCCCTCCCCTTCCTTACATCCCCCTCTTATACAACCCCCTCCTCCGCCGCCCCCTCCATCCCTCCTTCTCTCTCTCTCTCTTCTCCTGACACACTGAACTGAAGTGGCACTCCTTTCCCGCGACGTGATTGGACGGTTGCCAGACGCTAGGGCAACTGAAGCGGCTTCCTGAATGTACCCCCTCCTCCTCCTCCTCCTCCTCCTCCTCCTCCACCACAACCACCACCAACACCACCTCCTCCTCCAGCGCCCCCGCATCCCCCCATCCATCCTCCTACACACACACACACACACACACACACACACACACGCTCCAGCCAATCACAGCGCTCCTCTTTGTCTCCATGTGCTCCTCCGCCGTACAGGGCCACGCTGGAAAAATACTCCACATGTGCTCAAAATCCAGCGTTTACATAAAAAAAAGAAACATGATTTTTATTTATATATTTTTATAAACAGAATTTTATTGGTTATTTTTCATTTTTATCGCGATTTTTGTTAAGAATCGGTGGATATTTTGGATCATTCAGTCCAAATCTTGAGTCTTTGTTCTATGTTTTGTTGTTTTTCTGCACAAAATGGCCCCTGTGGCACGTTCCAGACTGTTTTTTTTCAAATTAAAACGTCAAATTGTTAGATTATATAATTCTGAAACGTTATAAAACAAATATTTAAAGGTGCAACATGACACAAAAGTGACTGTTGTAGCGTTAATCCACGTTAGAACGATGTTATCGCGTCAAAAACAGACCTGGAGTTGTGTTTTGTTTCATTTTTACATGTTTTTATTATTAGTCTGTTACATCTCCAAAGCTCAAAATGCGACGTTCCACCTTGTGATGTCATCAAGTGGGAGTTTTCAAGTGAACTCCTCCTCCTTTTTACCTTTAGTTCAGTAGAATATTGACAAGTCCAGGTCTGAAATTGCTCAAATGATTCTATAAATGAAGGTGTGTGGAGTTTAAAAACACAGCGGAGCACTTCCTGTATCGCCACACGATGACATCACAAGGTGGAACGGAGTGTTTTCTTCAGTTTGAGAGAAGAAGTTGCATTTCCACTTGTTGTTTTTATTCTATATTGGGAGTGTGACTAATACAGACTGACCTATATTTCTACAAGACACAGTGTAAACAAAACCCACACAATATTAAAGAGGAGGTGTTAAAGAGGAGGTGTGTACTTCTGCGGTCCAGGAGAGATCTCTAGATTACTCAAACATGCATGGACGACTCTAAAACCTCTTCAGACGTGTTTTTGATGAGGAGCAGCGTTAGAACATGAGACAAACATACAGAAAGTTGATTTTTAAAGACGTGCGTTTTCATTTCCCGATGTTTTCCGCCCTCGCCGTGCGCCCTCTACAGTTCCGTCCGGGCGCCGCGCTCTGCTCTGACCTGGCTCTGCTCTCGATAAGTGAAGAGAGCGTCCAATTACATTATGTGCGTGGCTTTTATCACAGCGCTACTCAGATGTAATGTCATTGTGAAAACGACATTTGGAGCATGTCACTGGGTCAAAACAGACGAAAAAAAACACAAAATCAGAGAGAGTCCTGAAGGGGGGAGCGCTCAGGTTAAAGAGGAGGTATTATGTACAATACCATGTTCTAATGTCGTTTCCTCGTCACAAACAGACCTGGAGATGTGTTTTTTTGTTTCATTCTCACATGTTTAACACACAAACCTGCAGATTTAGGCTGAGTTTTTCTTCTCTCAGACTGAAAACACTCTGTTCCACCTTGTGATGTCATCGTGTGGCGATACAGGAAGTGCTCCGCTGTGTTTTTAAACTCCACACACCTTCATTTATAGAATCATTTGAGCAATTTCAGACCTGGACTTGTCAATATTCGACTGAACTAAAGGTAAAAAGGAGGAGGAGTTAACTTGAAAACTCCCACTTGATGACATCACAAGGTGGAACGTCGCATTTTGAGCTTTGTAGATGTTACAGACTAATAATAAAGTGTGACTCAAACATGTGAGAATGTGCAGAAAAACAACAAAACATAGAACAAAGACTCAAGATTTGGACTGAATGGATCTTTACAAAAATCTGAAAACACTCTGTTCCACCTTGTGATGTCATCGTGTGGCTATACAGGAAGTGCTCCACTGTGTTTTTAAACTCCACACACCTTCATTTATAGAATCATTTGGACCATTTCACCCCTAGAGTTGCCAATTTTCTACTGAACTAAAGGTAAAAGGAGGAGGAGTTCACTTGAAAACTCCCACTTGATGACATCACAAGGTGGAACGTCGCATTTTGAGCTTTGGAGATGTTACAGACTAATAATAAAGTGTGACTCAAACATGTGTGAATGACTCCAGGTCTGTTTTTTGAGGAGGAAACAGCGTTAGAACACAGAAGAACGTCGATTTTGTAGAAGAACGAATAATCTGACTGTTGTTGTGCTTTCGGGCAAGACAAAAACACATAGAAAAATCCTATTCAAACTCCAAAAATCAGCTGAAATGTGGCACTTTTGTGGCGTTGGACGGTGCGGGACTCGCGCCGGTCCGTCCTCACACAGACCTGCATCTCCGCTCTCGTTCTCGTCTGTTTTATTGCGGGTTTATAAATGCAGGCGGCGGCTTTTACAACAGAGCAATAATGTTTTGGCACAGCGCGGTTCCATTATGGCGACTGCATTATTACCTCAGACGCTCATTACACAGAGCGGCACCGGGAAGATGGAGCGGGACGTCGGAGCAGCTATAGATACTTAAATATAGAACGGGCCTGGACGTGTCGGGACGAGAGGAGAGTTTTATTTAGAGTCGTGTTTGGATCCGCGCCACTGGACAGAAGTGACACGTAAAACATAAAACATAAAACTTAAAAAATAAAACTCAAAACATAAAACATAAAACATAAAACATGATCTAAACAACTAAATTATACTTAAAACAGACTGTAGAAAGTGTCAAATGAAGCTCGGCTAATTTGGAAAACAGTTCTATATTTGGAATTCCGCCCGAGAGCATCATAGCAACCAAAGAGCCAATCAGGAGCGAGGATGTTGAAGGTAACGCCCCCTCCCGTCCCTGTGGATCATTTTGTTATAATTGACACATTTTAAATCACAATATTCATCTAAAGCGACGTGATAAAAGAAACAAGTCCAATAGGAGATGACGTCGCCGTAAACATAGCGACAATAAAGAGGCGTGTCGCGGTGGCGCCCCCTGTGGACAGACGCACGTCACGTTAGAGCAGCGCGTTTAAAAAAAAAAAGTGTACCAAAATTACGACGCGACGCTGCAGAATCCGACGAGTATCAACGATTAAGAAAATAAAACGGGAGAAGGAAGAGCGGACGTCACAGTGGGCGTGGCACAGTGGGGCGTGCCAAAGTGGGCGTGTCAAAGTGGTTAAACATCTGAACAGGTCTGATTTAAACCTAATTTAAATACGTTTCTCAGTTCTCTCTTCCTCTTCACTCTCCCTCCATCCCTCTTATCACTGTCTCTCTCATCCCTCTCTCTTCTCGGTCTCTCCCTTCTCTCTATCCCTCATCTCTCCGTCTGTCTGTTTCTTCTGCTCTTTTCTGTCTTGTTGCTCTTCCTCGCTCTAACACCGCCCATCCCCCTCTCTCTGTGTTTCCTTTACTCTGCCCATCCTCTCTTTCCCTCTCCCTCGATCTATTCCTCCCCCTCCCCCTCACTCTCTCTCTATCTATCTCTCTCTTCTCTCTCTATTACCTTGACACTTTTTCTTTTTCCTCCACTTTCACTCTCTCCCTCCCTCTGTCTGTCTAATTTTACTTCCTCTCTCCCTGCGTCACACCTTCTCTCTTTCTTTTCCTCTCTTTCTCTAACCCCCTCCCCCCTGTCTGTTCCTACCTCACCCCATCTCTCTTTGTCTCTCTCTCCTTCCCTCTCTTTAATACCTCCTCTTTAATACAACAGAGAAGTAAATACCTCCTCTTTAATACCCCGTAGAAGTAAATACCTCCTCTTTAATACCCCGTAGAAGTAAATACCTCCTCTTTAATACCCCGTAGAAGTAAATACCTCCTCTTTAATACGACATAGAAGTAAATACCTCCTCTTTAATACCCCGTAGTAGTAAATACTTCCTCTTTAATGCCCCATAGAAGTAAATACCTCCTCTTTAATACAACATAGAAGTAAATACCTCCTCTTTAATACCCCATAGAAGTAAATACCTCCTCTTTAATACGACATAGAAGTAAATACCTCCTCTTTAATACCCCGTAGTAGTAAATACTTCCTCTTTAATACCCCATAGAAGTAAATACCTCCTCTTTAATACAACATAGAAGTAAATACCTCCTCTTTAATACGACATAGAAGTAAATACCTCCTCTTTAATACGACATAGAAGTAAATACCTCCTCTTTAATACAACAGAGAAGTAAATACCTCCTCTTTAATACAACAGAGAAGTAAATACCTCCTCTTTAATACAACATAGAAGTAAATACCTCCTCTTTAATACCCCGTAGTAGTAAATACCTCCTCTTTAATACCCCATAGAAGTAAATACCTCCTCTTTAATACAACATAGAAGTAAATACCTCCTCTTTAATACGACATAGAAGTAAATACCTCCTCTTTAATACAACATAGAAGTAAATACCTCCTCTTTAATACCCCGTAGTAGTAAATACCTCCTCTTTAATACCCCATAGAAGTAAATACCTCCTCTTTAATACAACAGAGAAGTAAATACCTCCTCTTTAATACGACATAGAAGTAAATACCTCCTCTTTAATACAACATAGAAGTAAATACCTCCTCTTTAATGCCCCATAGAAGTAAATACCTCCTCTTTAATACGACATAGAAGTAAATACCTCCTCTTTAATACAACATAGAAGTAAATACCTCCTCTTTAATACAACATAGAAGTAAATACCTCCTCTTTAATACCCCATAGAAGTAAATACCTCCTCTTTAATACAACATAGAAGTAAATACCTCCTCTTTAATACGACATAGAAGTAAATACCTCCTCTTTAATACAACATAGAAGTAAATACCTCCTCTTTAATGCCCCATAGAAGTAAATACCTCCTCTTTAATACGACATAGAAGTAAATACCTCCTCTTTAATACAACATAGAAGTAAATACCTCCTCTTTAATACCCCATAGAAGTAAATACCTCCTCTTTAATACAACATAGAAGTAAATACCTCCTCTTTAATACGACATAGAAGTAAATACCTCCTCTTTAATACAACATAGAAGTAAATACCTCCTCTTTAATGCCCCATAGAAGTAAATACCTCCTCTTTAATACGACATAGAAGTAAATACCTCCTCTTTAATACAACATAGAAGTAAATACCTCTTCTTTAATACGACATAGAAGTAAATACCTCCTCTTTAATACAACATAGAAGTAAATACCTCCTCTTTAATACAACATAGAAGTAAATACCTCCTCTTTAATACAACATAGAAGTAAATACCTCCTCTTTAATACCCCACAGAGGTAAAACGCCCTCTCTTTTACCACACTCCAGTCATTATCTCTGTTGACGTTGTTCGTTCTTTATCCTGGTTTTTCTCTCTTTCGTTTGATCCTCACGTGACATAAATACGTTTGTGTCTGATCTCGTTTGGCTCTGTGCTTTGTCCTTAAACAGCCCGGTGCATCTGGAGAAGACGTTTTCTCTCTCACTGTTTCACCAAACGCACCCAATCAGCCGCTCGATACGTCTGGAGAAAACGCACGTCCCTGAGGAGCGACCGCCGCCAAACCAACTGTCGTTAAAGAGGAGGCGTTCTGCAAAATCAACTTTTTGTATGTTTCTATCATGTTCTAATGCATCAAAAACACGTGTGAAGAGGTTATAGAGTCATCCATGCATGTTTGAGTCATCTAGAGATCTCTCCTGGGCCCTATTCAAACCCTCCTTCAAACATGTTTTTGTTTATTCAAGAGAAAATTGTGTATTCCATCTTGTCGTTATTTCAGAATCAAATCACAGGCCAAGTTTATGGAATCAAAACAAAAACACACTTTAAAGAGGAGGTATTTACTTCTACGGGGTATTAAAGAGGAGGTATTTACTTCTATGGGGTATTAAAGAGGAGGTATTTACTTCTATGGGGTATTAAAGAGGAGGTATTTACTTCTCTGTCGTATTAAAGAGGAGGTATTTACTTCTATGGGGTATTAAAGAGGAGGTATTTACTTCTATGTTGTATTAAAGAGGAGGTATTTACTTCTACGTCGTATTAAAGAGGAGGTATTTACTTCTCTGTCGTATTAAAGAGGAGGTATTTACTTCTACGTCGTATTAAAGAGGAGGTATGTACTTCTACGTCGTATTAAAGAGGAGGTATTTACTTCTCTGTCGTATTAAAGAGGAGGTATTTACTTCTACGTCGTATTAAAGAGGAGGTATTTACTTCTCTGTCGTATTAAAGAGGAGGTATTTACTTCTACGTCGTATTAAAGAGGAGGTATTTACTTCTACGTCGTATTAAAGAGGAGGTATTTACTTCTCTGTTGTATTAAAGAGGAGGTATTTACTTCTATGTCGTATTAAAGAGGAGGTATTAGCGCGCTAGCAGTTTAGCCATGTACATTTATACAAACAGTCTGTGTGTTTTCGTTTTTTCAGGTTCCAGTTCTTCTTCTTCTCTTGTTTGAACAGTAAAGACGCTGCGTGTGGAGCGAGGGGGGAGGAGCCTAGAGCGAGGGGGGAGGAGCCTAAATATGACGTTGACTTTTTTATTGTTGTTGCTAAATAAAAGAATCAGAATCACGTGTAAACTCAGCACTTTTGTTTAACCGAGAAACTATTTATTTGTTCTGTTTTGTGTTTGTTTTGTGTGAGCGACCGCGAACGTCAAGAACCAAACATGTGACCTGTGACGGACACTTGCTCCGCCCCCTCACACACACACACACACATCTTTCTCATAGATCTCTATATTACTCAAACATGGCTGATCTAAACTCTCTAAAAATACAGTTTTCCACTTTAATATAAACTGTTTAAATATTTAAAGTCACGTCTTAAATAAAAAAGATAAAACAGAAACATGGAGATAAACTCTGAGGGGAATGTGACGTCATCCCTCTCTCTCCCTATACCTCTCTTTCTCCCCTCTTTCTTTCTTCCTCTTTCTCTCAGTTTTTATCTCTTTCTCTCTCCCATCTTTCTCCCTCTCTCTTTACCCCTTTCTCTGTCCTCTTTCTTTTGCTCTCTATCTCTCTCCTCTCTATTTCTCTCTCCCTGCACTCCCAGAATAATTCTCTCTCACTCTCTCCTCTCTCGTCCTGTCTCCCTCTCTGTCCCTCCCTCTCTCTCTCTCTCTCTCTCTATCCTACAGCCTGATGTCTCCGCAACTGATCCCTTCTTTCTCTCCTAGCTCTCTTTCCCGTTCCTCCCTCTTTTCTCTCTGTGTCACAGTCTCTTTTCTCATCCCTCCTCTCTCTCTCTCTCTCTCTCTCTCCCTCTTCCCACAGCAGGACGTCCCGGCTCATATCCCTCTTTCTCTCTCTTCCATTCCCTCTCTCCCTCTCTCTCTCTCACATAGCCTGATGTTCTCAGATCCCTTCTTTTTCTCCTCCCCTCTCTGTCACCTCTCCCTGCTGCAGATCCTCTCTCTCCATCCCTCTCTTCTCTTCTTTTTCCAGATGAAATGGAGTCACCGCAGAAGCTTCAGAACAAACTTGATGAAAGTGAAACTTCAAAATCATCAAAGTCAAATTTTAAAACAAAAACAGTGAAACTGAATCTGTCACAGGATCAGAGACTCAGACTCCAAAAATAACTCTCTCCCTCTCACTCTCTCCATCTCTCTTCCTGTCTCCCTCTCCTTCCTCTCTCTCTTCCTTTCCCAGCAACTGATACCTTCTTTCTCTCTCTCTTTCTCTCCCTCCCACAGCCGGATGTCCCAGCTTCAGATCTCTTCATTCTCTCCTCCCTCTCTCTCTCTCTTACACTCCCTTTCCTATTCCTCCCCCCCTCTCTCTCCACCCTCTCTTTCAATCTTCCTCTACCCTCTCTCTCTCACTTCCTCTTTCTGTCTCTCTCACACTCTCTTTTCTCTTCCTCTCTCTCTCCCTTTCTTGCCACAGTTTCAGGATGGCCCAGCTGCAGATCCTTTCTCTCTCTCCCTCCTTCCCTCTTTCTCTCCCCACTTTTTCCCCTCTCTCTCTCCTCCCTTCCTCCCTCTCTCTTCCCACAGACTGCAGGACGTCCCAGCTGCAGATGCCCACATCCCGCCCTCGTCCTCTGGTGAGCGGGTGCTCTCTTTACCCCTGGGCACTCTCTTTGCCCCTGAGGCCTCTCTTTGCCCCTGGGTGCTCTCTTTACCCCTGGGCACTCTCTTTGCCCCTGAGGCCTCTCTTTGCCCCTGGGTGCTCTCTTTACCCCTGGGCACTCTCTTTGCCCCTGAGTGCTCTCTTTACCCCTGGGCACTCTCTTTGCCCCTGAGTGCTCTCTTTACCCCTGGGCACTCTCTTTGCCCCTGAGTACTCTCTTTGCCCCTGAGTGCTCTCTTTGCCTCTGAGTGCTCTCTTTGCCCTTGGGTGCTCTCTTTGCTCCTGAATGCCCCTTAGGCCTCTCTTTGCCCCTGGGCGCTCTCTTTGCCCCTAAGGCCTCTCCTTGCCCTGAGTGCTCTCTTTGCCCCTGAGTGCTCTCTTTGCCCTTGGGTGCTCTCTTTGCCCTGAGTGCTCTCTTTGCCCTGAGTGCTCTCTTTGCCCCTGAGTGCTCTCTTTGCCCCTGAGGCCTCTCTTTGCCCTTGAGTGCTCTCTTTGCCCCTGAGTGCTCTCTTTGCCCCTAAGGCCTCTCTTTGCCCCTGAGTGCTCTCTTTGCCCTGAGTGCAGTGTCTCTTTTTGGGGGTAAAAATACAGAACTGGTCGAACATTTTGGATGAGAGACAAATTTTCAAAACAAAAGTCCAGGTGTGATATATTTTATACTGTGGTTTTATTATTTGTTGCACTTCAAAAGTCACATTTTTGTTTTTACAGTGAGGCAGATGATGAAGAGTGAGCTCACAAACAACACACAGACACAGACAGAACATGCAAACTCCACACAGAAAGGCCCCAAACCACCTGGGAGTTGAACCTGGGACCTTTTCGCTCTAACCCCTGCACCTCCCTGCCACTTTACTGTTCGCTTTTAGTGATTTTGACGTAACGATACTTCAAAAACCGCTGAATACGATCACGCTCGTGCTCTGAAAGAAGAAGAAGTGCACTGTGGGTAATTATGAGGCAGCGCGGCTAATCCATCCTTGTCACGGTGGAGTGATTGGGTTCAGAGGGCGCCCCCTTCAGTACAGAGGTGGACACGGCGTTAATGGGCAGTGGGACACTTCAGGCAGACGTGTACAACTCTACTACTACTACTACTACTACTACTACCAGCTCTATTACGTCATCTGTGCTGAAATTGGAGCAAAGGATCATGGTCTATGTAGTTCCCTCTGTGTTTTTAGGTGTTGTTGGCACATAAGTAGGAGAGATGATAATCAAAGACGTCACATTGTTCCAGTTCTTGGTCTTTTGTCACAGCAGAAGTGGGACATGTTCCAGTTTGTTCCTGTAAAATTTAATTCCAAATGTATCAAATGGAAAAGAAAATGTTGGAGGTTCTTTTGGGTTTATTTGAGGAAAAACACAGACCTCAAGTTTGGGTCAAGTCCGAAGTGTTTGTCCATTTTATCAAGTCGACTCTCAAGTCTCAAAATAGTGAGTCAAGTTTGACTTGAGTCCACATCACAACGTCCAAGTTCCCACCTCTGTTTGGATCTCTGTTGTGAATCTTGAGGACCTCTTTGATCCAGCAGTAGCATTACCCTGACATTACCCTGGTGTTACATTGGCATTACCCTGGCATTACCCTGGCATTACCCTGGCGTTACAGTGGCCTTAACTTGCCGTTAAACTGGCGTTAACCAGCCATTACTCTGGTGTTACCCGGGAGTTACCATGGCGTTACCCTGGTGTTACTCTAGCATTGCCCTAGCACTACCCTGGCATTACGCTCTCTTTTGTCTGGTGTTATCCTGGCATTACCATGGTGTTACCCTCTCATTACCAGAGTGCTACCCTGGCATTACCCTGGTGTTAGTCCATGATGTGGTCTTGTCTCAGATATATTTGCTCCAGAAAACCTGAAATCAGCAGCTTTCAGTTTTTCTCACTGATACTGATCAGTTTGAAGCTTAAATCACACGACGTCCTGAAGTTTTACTCTTTTCATTTTAGGAAAGTGACTCTGAAAATCACCAAGATAATGATGAACTGAGTCTGATAATGTCAATGTCATGAAATGTGTGTTTTAGTGTGATTCAGCTGCCCAGGGTCAACACCTGCCAAGGGACTCCACCTGCCAAGGACTCCACCTGCCAAGGACTCCACCTGCCAAGGACTCCACCTGCCAAGAGACTCCACCTGCCAAGTGACTCCACCTGCCAAGTGACTCCACCTGCCAAGTGATTCCCCCTGACAAGTGAATCCACCTGCCAACAGATGTAAAGTATCAGTACCTAAAACTGGTTCAAATCATGTATCTAAACTAAACTCTGCAGATACTTTCACCAGGACACAGTTTTTTGAGTGTGTATTTTCTGTGCGTGCGTTTGTTCCTTCTCAACACTCCATCCTCTCTTCTCCGTCCTCTCTTCTCCGTCCTCTCTTCTCCGTCCTCTCTTCTCCGTCCTCCCTCCTCCGTCCTCCCTCCTCCGTCCTCTCTTCTCCGGCCTCCCTCCTCTGTCCTCCCTCCTCCGTCCTCTCTTCTCCGTCCTCTCTTCTCCGTCCTCCCTCCTCTGTCCTCTCTTCTCCAGCCTCTCTTCTCCGTCCTCCCTCCTCTGTCCTCTCTTCTCCTTCCTCTCTTCTCCGTCCTCTCTTCTCCGTCCTCTCTTCTCCGTCCTCCCTCCTCTGTCCTCTCTTCTCCGTCCTCCCTTCTCCGTCCTCCCTCCTCCGTCCTCCCTCCTCCAGCCTCTCTTCTCTGTCCTCTCTTCTCCGTCCTCTCTTCTCCGTCCTCCCTCCTCCGTCCTCCCTCCTCCGTCCTCTCTTCTCCGGCCTCCCTCCTCTGTCCTCCCTCCTCCGTCCTCTCTTCTCCGTCCTCTCTTCTCCGTCCTCCCTCCTCTGTCCTCTCTTCTCCAGCCTCTCTTCTCCGTCCTCCCTCCTCTGTCCTCTCTTCTCCTTCCTCTCTTCTCCGTCCTCTCTTCTCCGTCCTCTCTTCTCCGTCCTCCCTCCTCTGTCCTCTCTTCTCCGTCCTCCCTTCTCCGTCCTCCCTCCTCCGTCCTCCCTCCTCCAGCCTCTCTTCTCTGTCCTCTCTTCTCCGTCCTCTCTTCTCCGTCCTCTCTTCTCCGTCCTCCCTCCTCCGTCCTCCCTCCTCCAGCCCCTCGTCTCCGTCCTCTCGTCTCCGCTCGCAGACAGGTCCTGAGTGTATGTGTGTAGATTGGCTGGATGGTTGAGTCACTTCCTCTTCTGCAGACAGACAGATGGAGCGAGTCTTCTCACTGTGTCCTTCTCATATCGATCGTCTGCTTGGCTCTGCTCCAGGACCGGCCCAGGCTCCGTCCCGCTGTGTCCCAGAGACGAGCAGCGGCAGGCGGACACGGAGGAGCTCACTGCTGCCTCTCCATCCTCCATGTGGGTCCAGAAAATACCTCAAAGGTTTTTTTTTACTCTGGTTGTGTTTAAAGGCGCTGCATGACACTGTTCTGTGATCTAATGTTTCCTCATCACACACAGACCTGGAGGTGTGTGTTTTTGTTTCATTCACACACGTTTAACACACAAACTTGAAGATTTAGTCTCTTTGTCTCTCTCCCTCTCTCTCTCTCTCTTTGTCTCTTCCTCTCTTTGTCTCTCTTTTTGTCTCTCTCTCTTCTCTCTCTCTCTCTTTCTCTCTCTCTCTCTCACTGTCTCTTTCTCTCTTTGTCTCTTCCTCTCTTTGTCTCTCTTTTTGTCTCTCTCTCTGTTCTCTCTCTCTCTGTCTTTCTCTCTCTCACTGGCTCTTTCTCTCGTTGTCTTTCTCTCTCTTTTTCTCTCTCTATTTGTCTCTCCCCCTCTCTCTCTATAGCTCTTTCTCTCTCAGTTTCTCTTTCTTTCTCTTCTTCTCTCTCTCTGTGTCTCTCGGTCTCTCTCTCTCTCTAGGTCTTGCTCTCTCTGTCTCTCTTTTTGTCTCTCTCTCTCTCTCTCACTGGCTCTTTCTCTCTTTGTCTCTCTTTGTCTCTTTTTGTCTCTCTCTTCTCTCTCTCAGTCTTTGTCTCTTCCTCTCTTTGTCTCTCTTTTTGTCTCTCTCTTCTCTCTGTCTTTCTCTCTCTCTCACTGGCTCTTTCTCTCATTGTCTTTCTCTCTCTTTTTCTCTCTCTATTTGTCTCTCCCCCCTCTCTCTATAGCTCTTTCTCTCTCAGTCTCTCTTTCTTTCTCTTCTTCTCTCTCTCTGTGTCTCTCAGTCTGTCTCTCTCTCTAGGTCTTGCTCTCTCTGTCTCTCTTTCTTTCTCTCCTTCTCTCTGTCTCTCTCCTTGTCTCTCTGTCTCTCTCCTTGTCTGTCTCTCTCTCTCTCTCTCTCTCTCTCTTTCTCTCTCTCTCGGGGACAGAAGGACCTGATTTGTCTGTTATTAATGTTCATATCTTGATTTACAGACACAATAGTGAAATAAAAACCCCAGGATCATGTAGAGGGTTAATACGAACATTTAAGACCAGAATGAGTCTGAAGCAGCAGAGACAGAGAGAGAGAGGGGACAGTTTAAAAAAAAATTAAAAAATAAAAAATAAACTCAAAATAACAAAAAACAAAAAAACAACTCAAAAAAATAAAAAATAAACAAACAAAAAATAAGTCAAAATAAAACAAAAAAACACCTCAAAATAACCAAAAAAATATCATAATAAAAATAACTTTAAAAAAAACCTCAAAATAAAATAAATAAATAAAAAAAACTACTTCAAAAATAAACTCAAAATAAAAAAAAAAAAAAACAAAACAAAAAAACAACAGGATCATGTAGAGGGTTAATACGAACATTTAAGACCAAACTGATGAGTCTGAAGCAGCAGAGACAGAGAGGACACAGTTTTCCAATAGAAAGTGAATTGGAGCCAGAGTCGATGGAGCCAGAAACGCGTCAACGCTCAAACTAAATCCACGAGGTGATGATGAGCTCGTACAGTCAGAGATACGGCAGGTTTAGTGCAACTCGTCGGAAATAATGTGGAAAATGACTTAACTCTAAACTCTGAGATGGAGACCACACACAGACCTGACCGTGGCTCTGGCTCTCGCACCGTCCAGCGTTTACATCAGTGAAGATCTGACCAGCGCCGCAGTGAAGCCACGACATGCCTCACAATCGTGGAAAGAAAACATGGAACAGATTATTTACGACGTTTGAAGATTAGAACTACACGACCAGGCAAAACTACTTTTTATAGAGACAAAAAACATCAGATATATCAGGCAAGATATGTGGAATTAAGATGCAAAGACTTTTTCCTGATCGTGAACGTCACAGATGGAACTTTCCGAGTTTGATTCTAGAACTTGATGCTGGAAGGTCACCAGTGATCGGATGGGTTTTCTTGTTGTGTTCCTCCAAAGCAGTTGCTCCAGCGATGTCCAAAATCATGTCCCAAGATCTGAGCTGAGAGAGAAAGAGTGAAATCTGACCATCTCACTACTGGAGGTTTAGTTGACGAGCTAACTAGCTGCTAACTGTAGCCACCTCTCTGTTCGTCTTACAGTTGGGGCGGTGCAACTGATCAAATTTAATTAAAATGGAGGTCAAAGATCAGAGAGAAACACTCGTTGCCTCATATTTTGGACCAGAAAAAGACAAATTTAATTCTGTAACTAGACAAAAAGTTGTTTGAGTGATTAGCATACCTAGATTTAGGTCTGAGGATGGAGGTGTAAACAGCAGATAGATGATGTCTGAAGTCCCCGCTCCTGTTCAAAGATGGATTGGACAAAACAAAACCAGCTTCTTTAACTTTCCTCTCAATCCATTTCTTTTCTCTGGCTCAGATCTGAATCTCACTCTCTTCAAATGAGTGATTAGTGTCTTTTAGATGGAGATTAACTGCAGATTGTGGTCCTGAGCTGCTCTCTCTCGGTGTCAGTTCATTCTCTTATGGAGCGGCTGTTTCGTTTCTCCGATCTCCCTTCATTGATTTAAATTTTTCTTTTACTATGGATCATACCAGGACAACTGAGGGACACAAAGACATTTTGGACAAGATTTTTTGTTTTTATTTAACAGGAAATTATAATCAAAAGCCATAGACACCTGTGGACTCATCTCCAGACCTTGAACTAGTCTTGGTCAGGACTTTAGCTGCACGTTTTGAATCGATGGAGGAAACCCACCGAGACACAGGAAGAACATGCAAACTCCACAAGGAAAGGCACGGTCCAACCATAGACTGTTTATATAAATGGACATAGCTAACCTGCTAGCTGCTGCGCTCCAAACAGTAAGTGATCATGTGCGCATCAACTCAAAGATTCAGACTCGGGGTAAAAGTTTGACAATTGACAGAGTTTATTGCAAACAAGGAAATGTGAATATTGGTTGAATGTTTGTAGTAGAGAGCTGGGGCAGAGGCTGAGGTGCAGGTGGGTCCAAGAAACGGGATCTGGTAAAAAAAAAACGAGAAAAAACTGCTGAGTACTACGACCGTAATCACGAAAACTAGACTGAGCCAAGTGGAACTGTATCACGGAGGACACACTGACGATCTGGCGGCGTGTGGAGGATCCTCAGTCCCTTTGTGCTCCCGAGGTGGAGGCTTGATCGCTCGTGGTGCCAGAGTCTCCGCCCAGCTCCAGACGGGGGTAAAGACATTAATAACAGACAAATCAGGCGCCTTCATGTAAATTAAAACCCTTCCTGGTTTCATTCATTCTCAAACGTGGATAGTATTTCTCCTGAATACAAACTTTTACAGTGTTTTATGACCGTGAGCGTAAAGTTCGGGCCAAACAGTTGTAAATCAGACGAACACAAACTGAAACGTGAGCTCCGTCTCCATTAAGTTTATCACAGTCAGATTAAGAGCGTGAGGGGACGGAGATGGAGCCGTACGGGGAGGAGACTGCGACGGGAATGAGAACAACTGCTCGGAATGCATTTGTTGTTAAGGTAATGAGTCACGGTAAAATGAGGCAGAGTTGTCATTTTGCTTTTTGGAAGAGCTGTGTTGTTTCTTTGGATCATTGGCTCAGACTTGGCACAAGCAGAGACGCGGGGGGGAGTGGTAGATACTGTAGATATATCGTAGACAAAGATGCGAATGTTCTGCAGAGAAATTTGGGATAAAAGTTAAACTGTAAACTGGTTTTCCACCTTCCAAGGAACCACGCATTCATACACCAGTGAACACAGACGCTGGGGGAAATGTGGATCAAGTGTTTTACCCAAGAACGCAACGGCTGTGTCCCAAATTACCAACTTCACCGTTCAAAGTACCCTTCAATGTACCCTTCAAAGTACGCTTCAAATTATGCTCCAATGTACCTTTCAATGTACCCTTCAAAGTACCCTTCAATGTACCCTTCAATGTACCTTTCAATATACCATTCAATGTACGCTTCAAATTATGCTCCAATGTACCCTTCAATGTACCCTTCAATGTACCTTTCAATGTACCCTTCAATGTACCCTTCAAAGTACCTTTCAATGTACCCTTCAATGTACCCTTCAAAGTACCTTTCAATGTACCCTTCAATGTACCCTTCAAAGTACCTTTCAATGTACCCTTCAATGTGCCCTTCAATGTACCTTTCAATGTACCCTTGAAAAGTACTCTTCAAAGTACGCTTCAAAGTATGCTCCAATGTACCCTTCAAAGTATGCTCCAATGTACCGCTCGAAGTACCCGCCTGACGAAGGATGCTCCTCCGTGTGTGCTCTTGCGGAGAATTTGGCCGCGGTGAATAAGAACGCAAAAAAAATATTCTTAAATAAGGACGAGTATGAAACATAACGATGTCGACACTAATACTCAAGTGTCAGGGATAATTCCGCTCACGTTTGTTCAGTCACAGCGATTAAATCCAAACGAACAGGACGTCACTGAGAGTCGCCTCACGCAGATCTTCACTCACATTTTAACAGTTTCATGTCGCTCTGTTGTAGGTGACGTAAACCAGTACAAACATTTGAGCGTGTGTTGCGTAGCGTGCTCCTTTTTCGTGTCTTTTTTGCGTAGGCGCGGTGCATGATGGGATATAGCAGATGTGCATGGATTAAGATTGACATGTACATTTACACAGTTAAGAAACGGTACAAGCATCTGGTGCATCTATTGTTGGTATGGTTGTTATTATTATTGTTTTTTTGTTTTGTTTTTTATGCTTCTGTCAGTAATTAACTGCTGTGTTGCTTTTGAGCTCCTTTTGTGCAAATCTTATATGATAAATGTGATGGTTTGTGATCGCTTACTTTCTTTCTTGTACCTGCTCAAATAAACTTCATTAATTCATTCACTCTTCGGCTACGGTCAATCTCCACGGAAACGCAGGGCACATTTTTGTCCGCATTCGTCGGGTGCATGAAATGGAACAGCACTTGTCGCGCCGGAATTTACAGAATAATAATAATAATACATTTTATTTATAACGCACTTTACATTTGAACAACAAATCTCAAAGTGCTACAGTGCAAAAAAAGACATTAAAAACTGAAGACAATTAGTGTAAAAGCAATAAAACAATAGCCGGTGTTTATCTGCCCTTAAATGCACAGTTTAAATGGCACTTTGTCGAATTGGGACACGGCCGACAGCACTGATCTGTGAGAGCGGGACTCAAACCACAAACCCTCACAACACTGGACGAATGCTCCACAGTCTGAGCTACTGTTCTCCAGGTAAACTCTGGTACATTTCTCGCGGGTCCACATCTGTTCGTGTGGAGATGTTACTTCTTTGCCTGAAATGTTCCAAAGTATGGCTTTAAACTTATGTGTATCCATGGAGATAAGCAGTTGAGATCACATGGTCAAGTTACAGGTCACATCTGTGGAGAAAATATAAACCTTAATGGACAATCCTCCATAAATATACAAAAACATGACACAAAACAACACACTACAGCTTCACAAACCTGGTGTGATGTGCAGTAGTTTCATTAACGCTGATTGTGATGTGATAGCGCCGTGAAGGGGGCGGGGCTTTGGACTCAGAGCGACAATGTGAGATCTAAAGATGTGATGTGTTACAGTTAATACAACGTAGAAGTAAATACCTCCTCTTTAATACGACATAGAAGTAAATACCTCCTCTTTAATACGACATAGAAGTAAATACCTCCTCTTTAATACGACATAGAAGTAAATACCTCCTCTTTAATACAACATAGAAGTAAATACCTCCTCTTTAATACAACATAGAAGTAAATACCTCCTCTTTAATACAACATAGAAGTAAATACCTCCTCTTTAATACAACAGAAGTAAATACCTCCTCTTTAATACAACATAGAAGTAAATACCTCCTCTTTAATATTATCTCAGCTGGAGTTGAACCTGTGACCTTCTTGCTGTGAGGTATCCTAATTTTTCCAAACCAGTAAATATCTAAACGTTTATTTCAGATGCTTTAGAGGCAGAAAGTCTGAACATCACTTCTCTGATTTCGTGATCTCTCATCCCTCTCTCATCCCTCTCTCGTTCGTAGTATTTTTATCCTGCTCTTGTCTGCGCTCCACACCGGCACACAGGAGATCAGCTCAAAAACCCTGTACTACTACTGCTCCTCTTCCTCTTCCTCTCCTCCCACTCTCCCGCCCACCTCCGCCCACCTCCGCCCACGCGCCCAGGCAGAGAGCAGGCCCAAAAAACAGGCCTCTTCCTGGGATCGGCTCTCCACGCCGTCCCCCCCTGAGGCTGTGGAAATGAGGCTGGTCCCAGCAGTGGCTAACACCATTAGCAGCACTTCCACAGCACTTTGGTTTTAAAGAGGCAAAGATGGAGGAGAGCATTAGGGAAACAGTGATGTAACAACCGCTGAATGAACAATTATTACTAATGTAGAAAGGTTACTCTCCAAATCAGGCTTTTTAACAAACTGAGTTCTAAACGCGAGGCACCTAAAGCGTGTCGTTATTCACAAATCTCATTTATACGTCGATGTAAAGTGTTTTGGCCAAACGCTCAGAATGAAAACATCACAGGAAATTAAAGGGATAATGACAACGGGAGTAATTAAAGGTACGACAGTAGATTACGCAAAATGGACTCCCCCCGCTCCTTTACCCTTGTGTGCTCCTCCCAGTCGAGTTACGTTGAAGTTCCTTTGGGCTTAACTTGACCCCAATTTTTTTAACTTATAAAATAAAATCATAAAATAACATAATTTTCTTTTTTATTTATATAATTTAGGGCTTATTTTCAGTCCGACTTCCAACTAATGTACTGACACCAAATTTATTATTATTATTATTTATTTATTTTTGGCTTGTCTGCCGTATTTTAGTTTAAAAAAAAGGCATTTTTGGACGTCAAAATCAACACCAGCTCTTAATTTCCATCCCTGTCCTGTGTTTGTCAAATACAGTGGAAGAAATGAAGTTGAGCTGAGATATAAAGAAAGAAATTAGGGTAAAATTGAACTTCAATGTAACTTTTTTTTTTTCAGACAGTTCTTATTATACAATCAGCATTTTTTTGTTATTATTTTAATTTTTGATGAACAAGTGGCCCAATTTTCAACCCATTTGATGAAGAAATGACTGAGGTGATGCTTTTGGGTTTATAAATTACCCCAGGACAAGACGAGGGTTAAACCTGCGGTACGGGCAGGAGGAGGAGTTACCTTCTGGAATCGCCCGGATGACGACCTCGGAGGTTTTGACGAGGAGCAGAGGAGAAACGGTTTGTCCAGTGAAGAAACAACAACGAGGAATATTTACAAAAATAACAGCAAAATTTAACATCAGCCCGTACGCGCAGCACCTCCTCTTTGAGCGGACTGAGGCCCGTACGCGCAGCACCTCCTCCTGTACACATAGCACCTCCTCTGTACACATAGCACCTCCTCCTGTACACATAGCACCTCCTCCTGTACACATAGCACCTCCTCCTGTACACATAGCACCTCCTCCTGTACACATAGCACCTCCTCCTGTACACATAGCACCTCCTCTGTAAAGCAGCACATGTACGTTCCAACAAACCCACTAATGTTGTTAAAAATGATCTTTATCAAAAAAAGTGTTAATATTTATTCAATCAAATCTGTTTTTGAAATAGAGCTCTATATTTATTTATCAGCGTAAACTGTAGAAAACAAACCAGTTACAAAATATCACAGCTAAAATATTCAGAACATCCTCCTCAAACACAGTGTCTGCCCCGGAACCTTCTTCAGCGGCGCCGGCTCCTCGGGGGACTCATTTGACTAGAACACCTGAAACAGCCGACGACACGGGGAAGAAGAAACTCAAATAATTTAACTTCACAACCGTTTCATTTAATCAAAAAACACTTTAAACGTCTTTGAGTGTTGTCATTTTTTACCCGTTAGCTTTAAGTTTAGGCCCGTGTAAAACCTTCAACAATCTCGCTTCTGATTGGCTCTTTGGTTGCTATGATACATCACATACGTCACATTCACTCAGTCACTTTTTTCTGCTTCTGTGATAAATTACAAACCTCCGATGACGTTTTCAAATGGTACTTATCTGTTTTCTTCATATTTTGTGGAAAGGCAAAGTGGGAAGTGTCTTGCCTAAGGACACAACAACATTATGGAGCTCAACAGGGAGTTTTCCATTAATTTTTCCCGCCGAGTTTTCCAAAAATTCAAATATTCAAAGGCTCGGTTAATGGTCACGTTTTTATACGGCGCTTTTCCACCTTCCACGCTCAAAACGCTTTACACCAAGGAACCAGGGTCAGCGAACCAGACCGTTCTATCTGTGATGTTTACGTCGAGAGCGGGATTCTAACTGGCAACCTTCAGATCACTGGACAAACGCTCTACCAACTTAACTACGTTTGCCAACTGAAATTCCGACCACAGGTATCATAGCAACCAGAGAACCAATCCAGAACGAGGCTGTGAAACTGGTTTAGCAGGGAGCGGGCGCCTAGCAACGCTGTCAATCAAACCTGTTGCTAACGTTAACAGGAGCGACCTCGGGGAAAGAAGGACCTGATTTGTCTCACAATAAAAAATAAACTGAAAATAAAATGAAAAAAAAATAAATAAAAAAGGCCAAAATAACTTTAAAAAAAAAACTTATGAAAAACCCCCAAAAATAAATAAATGAACTCAAAATTACTTAAAAAAACACGAAAAATAACAACAAAAAAACATGAAAAATAATTGAAAAAAAATCTCAAAATAACAAAAAATAAATAAATGAACTCAAAATGAACTAAAAAACAAAAAACAAAAAATAAATAAATAAATAAACTCAAAATAAAAAAATAATAAAATAAAAATAATAAAATAAAAAATTGACTGAAAATAAAATGAAAAAAATAAATTAAAAAAGGTCAAAATAACTAAAAAAAAAAAAAAAACAACTCAGGAAAACCCAAAAAATAAATAAATGAACTCAAAATGAACTAAAAAAAAAAAACTATCTAAAAATAAATAAACTCAAAATAAAAATGATAAACTAAAAATAATAAAATTAAAAATTAACTCAAGATAACTTTAAAAAAATGACAGCCAGTGGCGGAGTGGACTGGATCTGAGGGTTTTAGAACATCTATGAGATAAAACATGTGATTTGTCTGTTATTAATGTTCATATCTTGATTTACAGACACAATAGTGAAATAAAAACCCCAGGATCATGTAGAGGGTTAATACGAACATTTAAGAGTTGATGAAGCAGGAAGTGCGCCCACGATCACTTCCTGTTTGGAGCGCGGCGCTAGCAGGTTAGCTCCGTCCATGTACATAAACGGCCCGATGGCGTCTGCCAGAGGAGCCGTTTGGAGGTCACTCACACTCGTTTACTTCCTCTCTCCGTTCTTCTCCTGGACGGTGGATTGGTGGATGCGTCTGGCGCTTCCACAGTCGGCTCCGGGCCTGAGTCACCGGGTTACACAGACTCGTACAGTGAACCCGCCCACGCGCGTCCAGACGAGCGCAGCCCGAGGTCGTCTCAAAACAGCACAATGTAAAACCATCAAACGACTATTCAACCTGATTTTACCGCCCAAAAAAACGTGAAATTCAGAGAGAGTTCAGTTTAAACGTTTTTCCGTGGTCCAAAGTCGCTCCTCGTTTACCTCGGGCATCAGAACATCCTCACGACTCACCAGGATGAGTTTAGAAGCTCTTTCCACAGCTTTGTGTTGTTGTGGTAAAGCTAAAAAAGAATTATCATGCTACCTGCGCACTTCCTGATTCACTGAAAATAAAACTCTACTACTACGATTACTACTACTACTACTGCTACTACAACACTACTACGATTACTACTACTACTGCTACTACAACACTACTACAATTACTACTACGACTACTGCCACTACTAGTACTATTACTACTTCATTAACTAACACTACTGCTACTGCAACTACTAGTATTATTATTACAAATACCACTACTACTACCATTACTAATACTATGATTATTAATACTATTACTACTACTACTACTACTACTACTGCAACTACTAGTATTATTATTACAAATACCACTACTACTACCATTACTAATACTATGATTATTAATACTATTACTACTACTACTACTACTACTACTGCAACTACTAGTATTATTATTATTACAATTACCACTACTACTACAATTACTAATACTATGATTATTAATACTACTATGATTACTACTGTTATTACTACTACTACAACAATACTGCAATTACTACTGCTACTGCTACTACAACACTATTATGATTACTACTACTACTTCTAGTACTATTACTCCTATTACTACAACTATATCAACTAACATTACTGCTACTGCAACTACTTGTATTATTATTACAATTACCACTAATGCTGTGATTACTAATACTATGATTACTGCTACTATCACTACTGCAACTGCCAGTATTACTACTACTACTACAATTACCACTACTACGATTACTACTATGATCACTACTATAACTGTAACTACTAGTACTATTACTACAATTACCACTACTGCTACAATGACTAATACAACGAGTATTAATACTATTACTACTACTACTACTACTACTGTTGTAACTACTAGTACTACTATTACTATGATTACTATCACTATTACTACTACTACTTTATAAAAATGGTTAGAATTTGAATTTGAATGTAAATTAAAGTTGACTACTACTACAAATACTACCACTACCACTAGTACTACATAAAAATTAGACAAATGAATCATGTACTTTACACCAAATGAAGTTTTATAAATCCACAAAGTTCTGTAAAACACACGGAGGCAGAGCAGCAGGAAAAAACACAAAAACCCAACATTTACACTGAAAACTTAAAGTATTTAGACGTTTAAATCAGTCCTGCTGAGCTTGTGTCTCTATGGTTCTCATGTCTGTGGATCATTCTGGTATAATTTACACATTTTAAATCACAATATTCATCTAAAACAGGGACGTTAAACACATTTTCACTGGGGGCCACATCAGCAAAATGTCTGCTCTCAAAGGGCCAGATGTAAAATAAATGTAAATACTTTTTAAACTTGTTAATTCACTGTTTCTGTTTATTACTTATTCAAGTTACAAATGTTGCATATGCATTTTCCTAAAAATATGGCTGTACCTCCTGATAAAACGACATTTTTAGACCATCATACCTTTAATTTACTCTGTCCAGGGCCACATAAAATGATATGGAGGGCCACATTTCGCCCACGGGCCTTGAGTTTGACACATCTGATCTAAAACAATGTAATAAAAGAAAAACACGAGCTGATTTCAAACTCATAAACTGTGGATTAAAGATTAAACTCAAACATGAATCAGTCCAAATCCAACCTGAGTCTGAGTCAAACCTGTGAATCAAAGATGAACGAGGATCTGGACGACGCTCTGGATCATTTCGAGCTCTTTAAAACACAAACGCCGCGTCCAGAGAACAGACATACATACGTCTTACGCAACGGACATTTAAATACCACATTCTTTTTCCTTTGGCGAGTCGAGCGGCGCTGTGTGGGAGGAACGAGCGCTCGCACAAGATTAAACCTTTTCAAGAGAGCTCGGAAAACACGGAGCGGCCGGAGGATAACAGCTCCCAACAAGAGCCGGAAAAGAGCCGAACAAGAGCCGAACAAGAGCCGGACGAGAGCCGGACAAGAGACAAGAGCCGGACAAGAGCCGGACAAGAGCCAAACAAGAGCCGGACAAGAGCCGGACAAGAGCCGAACAAGAGCCGGACAAGAGCCGGACAAGAGCCGAACAAGAGCCGAACAAGAGCCGAACAAGAGCCGAACGAGAGCCGAACAAGAGCCGGAAAAGAGCCGAACAAGAGCCGAACAAGAGCCGAACAAGAGCCGAACGAGAGCCGAACAAGAGCCGGACAAGAGCAGGACAAGAGCCAGACAGGAGCCGAACAAGAGCCAGACAGGAGCCGAACAAGAGCCGGACATGAGCCGGACAAGAGCCGGACAAGAGCCGAACAAGAGCCGGACAAGAGCCGGACAAGAGCCAGACAGGAGCCGAACAAGAGCCGGACATGAGCCGGACAAGAGCCGGACAGGAGCCGGACAAGAGCCGAACAAGAGCCGGACATGAGCCGGACAAGAGCCGGACAGGAGCCGGACAGGAGCCGGACAGGAGCCGGACAAGAGCCGAACAAGAGCCGGACATGAGCCGGACGAGAGCCGGACGAGAGCCGGACGAGAGCCGGACGAGAGCCGGACGAGAGCCGAACGAGAGCCGGACGAGAGCCAAACAAGAGCCGGACAGGAGCCGGACAAGAGCCGGACCAGAGCCGGACCAGAGCGGCTCTCAGTCACGAAAGCACCGGGGGAAGAGTCGTTCTAGAGGAGGATTTATGTAAGATGTTACACCACGACATAACGAAACATCGACTAGAGAAAACGATCAGAGAGTAAATGTCACAGACTGTAAAGACGTGACTGAGCGAGTGTGACGTCACCCACAGTTAGCACGCTAGCAGGTATAGCGGCTAATTTGGAGCAGGGTTTCATCATAGCGAGTGTCATAGCAACCAAAGAGCCAATCAGGAGCCCACACCACTCACACCACTGGTTTAACAGGGAGCGGGCGCTTAGCAACGCTGTCAATCAAACCTGTTGCTAACGCTAACAGGAGCGACCTCGGGGACAGAAGGACCTGATGTGTCTGTTATTAATGTTCATATCTTTTCTTTTCTGCTGAGGAAATTTGCAATTACTTTATAGAAGGAATTCAAACCTGGATGGGACTAACTTTTATTACTTTATCGTATTTTCTGGAGTATAAGTCGCACCAGCTAAAAAATGCATAACAATGAAGAAAAAAAGCAAACACTGCACATATAAATTGCATCTGAGTATAAGTCGCACCCTCGGCCAAACTATGGAAAAAGTGCTTTTTATTTTACTTTTTAAAATTTTTATTTATTTATTTATTTATCTATGTTTTTATTTTATTAATTTTTTTTTAATTATTATTACTAGATGTATTTTTGTGTATTTATTTATTTCCTTTTATTTTATTTTTTATAAATTTATTTTTTATTATTATTACTATATGTATTTTTTGTGTATTTTTTTATTTATTTTAATTTTATTTTTTATTAATGTATTTTTTTATATTAATTTCTATATGTATTTTTTGTGTTTTTTTGTGGTTTTTTTTATTGTATATGTTCATCAAAAGTCTCAGGGAAAAAAGGTGGAGGTGTGGGGTTTAAAAAGGGGAAAAAATTTACTGAAACTGTAACTTGAAAAAATTTGATCATAAAAAATGTATTAACTTGAATTCGAGTGCACTATGACACTTTACAGTTCAGATCTGTGGAGAGGCGAGCCTGTTCAGTCAGAATACATGAAGTTTCAAGATATTGGTTTTCTGCAGAATGGACTTTCTGGAGCGTTCTACCCGTGCTCATTTTCAGATGTCGTCCCTGCGTGTTTGAATAATCTAGTGATCTCTCCGGGTCCCGTTCAAACCCTCCTCTCGCCGTCTCTCTAAACTCGTCTCTAAACTCGTCTCTCTAAACTCGTCTCTCTAAACTCGTCTCTAAACTCGTCTCTCTAAACTCGTCTCTCTAAACTCGTCTCTAAACTCGTCTCTCTAAACTCGTCTCTCTAAACTCGTCTCTAAACTCGTCTCTCTAAACTCGTCTCTCTAAACTCGTCTCTCTAAACTCGTCTCTAAACTCGTCTCTCTAAACTCGTCTCTAAACTCGTCTCTCTAAACTCGTCTCTCTAAACTCGTCTCTAAACTCGTCTCTCTAAACTCGTCTCTAAACTCGTCTCTCTAAACTCGTCTCTCTAAACTCATCTCTCTAAACTCGTCTCTCTAAACTCGTCTGTCTAAACTCGTCTCTCTAAACTCGTCCCTCTAAACTCGTCTCTTTAAACTCGTCTGTCTAAACTCGTCTCTCTAAACTCGTCTATCTAAACTCATCTCTCTAAACTCGTCTCTCTAAACTCGTCTGTCTAAACTCGTCTCTCTAAACTCGTCTCTCTAAACTCGTCTCTCTAGACTCGTCTCTCTAAACTCGTCTCTCTAAACTCGTCTCTCTAAACTCGTCTCTCTAAACTCGTCTCTCTAAACTCGCCTCTCTAAACTCGTCTCTCTAAACTCGTCTCTAAACTCGTCTCTAAACTCGTCTCTCTAAACTCGTCTCTAAACTCGTCTCTGAACTCGTCTCTCTGAACTCGTCTCTCTGAACTCGTCTCTCTGAACTCGTCTGTCTAAACTCGTCTCTCTAAACTCGTCTCTCTACACTCGTCTCTCTAAACTCGTCTCTCTAAACTCGTCTCTCTAAACTCGTCTCTAAACTCGTCTCTAAACTCGTCTCTCTAAACTCATCTCTAAACTCGTCTCTAAACTCGTCTCTCTAAACTCGTCTCTCTAAACTCGTCTCTCTAAACTCGTCTCTAAACTCGTCTCTAAACTCTTCTCTCTAAACTCGTCTCTAAACTCGTCTCTCTGAACTCGTCTCTCTGAACTCGTCTCTCTAAACTCGTCTCTCTGAACTCGTCTCTCTGAACTCGTCTCTCTAAACTCGTCTCTCTAAACTCGTCTCTCTAAACTCGTCTCTCTGAACTCGTCTCTCTGAACTCGTCTCTCTGAACTCGTCTCTCTAAACTCGTCTCTCTGAACTCGTCTTTCTGAACTCGTCTGTCTAAACTCGTCTCTCTAAACTCGTCTCTCTGAACTCGTCTCTCTAAACTCGTCTCTCTGAACTCGTCTCTCTGAACTCGTCTCTCTGAACTCGTCTCTCTAAACTCGTCTCTCTAAACTCGTCTCTCTAAACTCGTCTCTAAACTCATCTTTCTAAACTCGTCTCTCTAAACTCGTCTGTCTAAACTCGTCTCTCTGAACTCGTCTCTCTAAACTCGTCTCTCTAAACTCGTCTCTCTGAACTCGTCTCTCTAAACTCGTCTCTCTAAACTCGTCTCTCTGAACTCGTCTCTCTGAACTCGTCTCTCTAAACTCGTCTCTCTAAACTCGTCTCTCTAAACTCGTCTCTCTAAACTCGTCTCTAAACTCGTCTCTCTGAACTCGTCTCCCTAAACTCGTCTCCCTAAACTCGTCTCTCTAAACTCGTCTCTCTGAACTCGTCTCCCTAAACTCGTCTCCCTAAAGTCGTCTCCCTAAACTCGTCTCTCTAAACTCGTCTCTCTAAACTCGTCTCTCTAAACTCGTCTCTCTAAACTCGTCTCTAAACTCGTCTCTCTAAACTCGTCTCTCTAAACTCGTCTCTCTAAACTCGTCTCTAAACTCGTCTCTCTAAACTCGTCTCTCTAAACTCGTCTCTCTAAACTCGTCTCTCTAAACTCGTCTCTAAACTCGTCTCTCTAATCTCGTCTCTCTAAACTCGTCTCTCTAAACTCGTCTCTAAACTCGTCTCTAAACTCGTCTCTCTAAACTCGTCTCTAAACTCGTCTCCCTAAACTCGTCTCTCTAAACTCGTCTCTCTAAACTCGTCTCTCTAAACTCGTCTCTCTAAACTCGTCTCTCTAAACTCGTCTCTCTAGACTCGTCTCTCTTGACTCTGATCGTCTCCGGTGACAGTGGAGTCGCTGAGCGGAGGTCACAGCTCCGTTCTGTGGAGCTGTTAATAATAGTACAGCTCATTTTACAGACCATTAGCTCGCCGTCCTGCTCTCTGCTCGCCTCTCTGCTCGCCATCCTGCTCTCCGCTCGCCGTCCTGCTCTCCGCTCGCCGTCCTGCTCTCCGCTCGCCGTCCTGCTCTCGTACGGCGGTGGTTCCATCTTCCCTCGGCTTTTGTCCAGCTCCAGAGCCTCTTTCGCTCCTTTGTACTTCCTGGTCTCCTGCAGGTAAAAGTGTTTTTCAGTGACATCACGCTGAGGGCAGAGGTCAAACATCATCAGTAAGAAAAGAGCGTCTGAGTTTGCATGTTCCTCCTGTGTTCGTTTTGTTCTTCTGATGGCTCTTCCAAACCAAAATCCAGACTCAAAATTAGATCCAACTCTGTCCCCTCTCTGTCTCTGCAGCTTCAGACTCATTCTGGTCTTAAATGTTCGTATTAACCCTCTACATGATCCTGTTACTGTGTCCTTGGGCAAGACACTTCAGCTTCACTTTGCAGCTTCTTCAATCACCAGGTGTGGCTAAATAAATAAAATACTCAAATAATTTTCAGGTTCTCTGTTTGTAAAGTCAGATAATTGTTTTTTACCACCTAAAATGACAAAAAAAATCCATAAAATCCATAATTAATATTTTTGTTATTATTTAAAAAAAACACTCAAATAATTCCTAGGTTGTTTGTAAAGTCAGAATTTTTTTTCCTTTTTTTTTTTCCTTTTTTTTATTTATTTATTTTTTTTTAGCATGATTGAATGAATGAATATTGTTTATTTGATTCAAAATTCCTTAAATAAAAAAATAAACAAATAGTTTTGTTTTTTTTTATAATTCACATTTTATAATAAATATAAATATTTTTGTCATTATAAAACAAAAGAAAATAAAAAATAAAAAACTCTAATTCTCAGGTCCTCTGTTTGTGAAGCCAGATCATTTTCACATGACTCAAAAAAAATAAAAAAAAATAAAAAATAAATAAAAATGTACTTTCTGTATTTTCACATTATCATTTCAATATAAGTTTGATCAGATTTAACAGGACGACACTTTATTTCTGAAGTGTGAGGCCTGAGTTTTGGTCCATTTCGAGTCCATTTCTCTGTGCTCGCTGTTGGCGCCGCTCTCTGTGGTCGTTGTTGGTGGCGCTCTCGTGTCCTGAGGCGAGTGTTCTACCTGAGACTGGGACCTGACCGTGTGGAGGCGGACTCTGGCAGAACCGCCAAAACGCCGCACATTTTTGGGTTTTGTTTGGTCCCGAACCTAAACTGAAAATCCTCTTTTACGCCCACACGCGCTTCCCTCCTGACCCCAGCGGAGGCGCCGGACGAGGGAGGGGTTTGGACGCCGTCTGTGTCGGATTAATCGTCCGCTTGTCTCGTGTTTGACTTGATTATCGGGTTTTGTTAAATCGTTGGAGTCATTAAAATAAATCAGGATCATCCAAATGTCAAAACGTGTGTGTGCGGGCGGCGAAACTCGAATTCATATTTAAAAACGAGGAGATAAAAAATGGAAAAACGCCAAAATACGATGATGTAACAAAATATTACTCACAAATACTGTTTATAAGAAAATAATTGAGCTTCATTTGCAGTCGAACGCTGTGGGTGACGTCGCTTAGTCCACTTCTTCACGCGCTCTGTGCTGGATTCCCGCTCAGACCAGTGCATTTACTGTCGCTGTGTCCTTGGGCAAGACACTTCAGCCTCTTTCCTCAGTGTGAATGTGACGGTTGGTGCAGATTGGCAGCTTCTTCGATCACCAGGTGCGGATAAACTGTCCCAAACGCAAAAAAATCAAACGTATTAATACTGTTTGTGCGCACGCTGGAGGGGCTGTCTCTCTCGGCCGGACCGGGAACGCCCTGGAACGTCTGGGAACGCCCTGGAACGTCTGGGAACGCCACCGGAGGAGCTGCAGGAAGTGTTTTTATACAGGGCTTTACCTCAAGAAACCACTCCTCTGTTCACTCACACATTCATACACCAACGTACACAGACGATGACGTTTATGTCGAGATTCAAACCTCCAACCTCCAGATCAGCGGGCAAATGCTCTACCAACTGAGCCACTGTCGCTAAAACAAACTATAATGTCAGTAAATAGAGCGGAAAGACATAAAACCAGAACTAAACTCTGACAAAAATTAAAGACGAGCCGTGACCTGTCGCACCAAAGTCAGGGGGCGGGATTAACAAAAATAAATAAATAAATACATTTTTAAAAAGTAAAAAATAAATAAATAAAAAAAATAAATAAAAAATAAAAAATAAAAAAATAAAAAAATAAATAAAAAAATAAATTAATAATAATAATAATAATAATAATAATAATAATAATAATAATAATAATAATAATAATAATAATAAATAAATAAAAAATAATAATGGTTAGCAAACACTCCCTGATAAACCGACGATGTGGGCGGGAAGGGGCGTGACCTTCAACAGCCTCGCTCCTGATTGGCTCTTTGGTTGCTATGACACACACGGGCAGAATTCGGTTATAACTGGTCCTGACTCGATGAGCTTCACGTGGAGCTGAAGCTGTGGGTGACGTCGCTTCTGTACACAGTCTGTGGTGAGATTAAAGTCTAACAAAGCCTCAGACAGAGCAGTGCCTACAGTTAGCATCACGCCACCGGGGGATTAATGAAACCAGCTGCAATAAACAAACAACAACATTACGTAAGATTATCAAAATAAAGAGTTGAATTTCAGCACCAACACATTTTCGCCTCACACAGTGTAAATAAAGCGTTGTTTCGTTCCCCTCCTGACTCCGCCCCCTGCGTTTCAGACACTCTGGAGTTCATTGAGACGTGTGAATAAGCTCATGTCCCGTCCGGGCCGCGGAGCGAGACGGACACTGCCCCATTGTGGCTGTTGGCGCCGGGTCCTGGCACACGCTGGCACACGCCGAAGTGATTGGCTCGATTCTCTCCTCGCTACAGCAGAGGACAGGAGTCAGCTGACCGCCGCTGACCGCCGCTGACCGCCGCTGACCGCCGCACACAATACAGCCAAAGACCAGTGTCCAGTCACAACGCTGGCACTGCGGCGTGAGGGGCAGATGGACAGCACGAGCAGGGGGCGGGGCTTCAACACACAGGACCAACGAATAATGAAGAAGTACACAGATCCACAAGAGGCACAGTTCAGTGTTGCAACGTGAAGTACGACAGAAGAAAACAAGAATATGAACAGTAATACTCTGTAAAATACCTCCTCTTTAATGGATATTTATGTTAAAGAGGAGGTATTTACTTCTATGTCGTATTAAAGAGGAGGTATTTACTTCTATGTCGTATTAAAGAGGAGGTATTTACTTCTATGTCGTATTAAAGAGGAGGTATTTACTTCTACGGGGTATTAAAGAGGAGGTATTTACTTCTACGGGGTATTAAAGAGGAGGTATTTACTTCTACGGGGTATTAAAGAGGAGGTATTTACTTCTCTGTTGTATTAAAGAGGAGGTATTTACTTCTACGGGGCATTAAAGAGGAGGTATTTACTTCTATGTTGTATTAAAGAGGAGGTATTTACTTCTATGTCGTATTAAAGAGGAGGTATTTACTTCTATGTCGTATTAAAGAGGAGGTATTTACTTCTATGTTGTATTAAAGAGGAGGTATTTACTTCTATGTCGTATTAAAGAGGAGGTATTTACTTCTATGTTGTATTAAAGAGGAGGTATTTACCTCTATGTTGTATTAAAGAGGAGGTATTTACTTCTATGTTGTATTAAAGAGGAGGTATTTACTTCTATGTCGTATTAAAGAGGAGGTATTTACTTCTATGTTGTATTAAAGAGGAGGTATTTACCTCTCTGTCGTATTAAAGAGGAGGTATTTACTTCTCTGTTGTTTT
Organism: Periophthalmus magnuspinnatus; assembly: GCF_009829125.3. Lineage (NCBI taxonomy): Eukaryota > Metazoa > Chordata > Actinopteri > Gobiiformes > Gobiidae > Periophthalmus > Periophthalmus magnuspinnatus. Next base: position 900,586 of record NC_047128.1, on the reverse strand, counting down.
AACTGTGACACTTCACATTTAGATCCATGTTTCATTTTATTGTTTTGAAAATGTTAAATTTGCCCAAATCAAAGTATTAACATGTTTTATCAGTTTCAGTTTCGTTTTTGTGGCTCTGAGTCCAAAGCCCCGCCCCCTTCACGGCGCTATCACATCACAATCAGCGTTAATGAAACTACTGCACATCACACCAGGTTTGTGAAGCTGTAGTGTGTTGTTTTGTGTCATGTTTTTGTATATTTATGGAGGATTGTCGTGTGGGAGCGTGGGTGACGTAGGCCTGTGGGCGGAGCCTCGTACAGAATCTCACAGCTAAACATAAGGAGGGTTTGAATAAGGCCTGGGAGAGATCTCTAGATGACTCAAACATGCACGGACGACAGATAAAACCTCTTCAGATGTGTTTTTGACGTGTGAGATCACGGGCGAGCGCGCTGCATAATACCTCCTCTTTAAAAACACTCGACGCTCGGGGAGGCCTTCTGAAGAACAGAATACATTAGCGTTTGTGCGGAGGTGTGGAGGAGTCACAAGAGCCTGCTGAATGAAAAGATATTTATAACATCCTCTCCTCTCGCTCCTGAAGACGGCTCTGAAACACAACTCACCTTATGGTCCACAGAGGGAGGGCATCTGGCTCTTTACTACAGACGAGGGAGCAGGATGATTGAAAGACCGAACTGAAGAAAGGACAGTTAGATATTTAATCGACGCGAAGTACAACGCCGCCGAGGGTTTTGTAAACGAGTCCGAGCCGCATCGAATCGACGTCTTCCGAGTTTAAAGCGAAACGGTTAAATTTGTACAAAATGGCCTCCGCCGATGGAGCGTTTGGCTCAGATCCAACGACGTTTAAGCTCATCGAGGCCGGAGCAGGTACAGACCAGTATCATAGCAACCAGAGAGCCAATCAGGAGAGAGGTGACAATACCAAACGTTTAACCCTTGTGTCGTCCTGGGGTGATTTATGACCCCAAAAAATAACTCACTCAGACATTTCTTCATCAAATACGTTAAAAATTGGGCCACTTGAAAAAATGTTGATTGTAAAATAAAAACCGTCTGAAAAACAAGTTACGTTAAAGTTCAATTTGACGCCATTTTGTTTCTCTTCTAACTCAAATCGACTTAATTTCCTCTGTACTCGACAAACACAGGACATCGATGGAAATTAAGAGTTACAGGAGATTTCGAGATCCAAAAATGCACAATCTTTACTAAAATAAGGCCGACTAACCAAAAAAACAAAAGTCAGACAGAAAATAAGCTCCAAATTATATCTAAAAAAAAAAAAAAGTATGTTATTTTATGGCTGAGTGATAAGAAAAATGAATTGGGGTCAAATCGAGCCCAGAGGAAAACACGAGGGTTAAGACCAAACAGGAAGTGCACACACGATCACTTCCTGTTTAGAGCGCGGCGGCTAGCAGGTTAGCTACGGTCTGTGGTTCCTGCTCAGGACTTTGAAAAGCGTCAGAAAAACACGTCAAGGATGAAAAAGTGAGTGAAAAACAGACCAACGAATGAAATGTTTTTTTAAAGAGGAGGTATGATGCAAAAATCTAGAGATCTCTCCTGGGCTCTATTCAAACCCTCCTTATGTTTAGCTGTGAGATTCTGTACGAGGCTCCGCCCACAGGCCTACGTCACCCGCGCTCCCACACGACAATCCTCCATAAATATACAAAAACATGACTCAAAACGCTCTGTTCCACCTTGTGATGTCATCAAGTGGTAGTTTTCAAGTGAACTCCTCCTTTTACCTTCAGTTCAGTAGAAAATTGGCAACTCCAGGACTGAAATGATCCAAATGATTCTATAAATGAAGGTGTGTGGAGTTTAAAAACACAGCGGAGCACTTCCTGTATCACCACATGATGACATCACAAGGTGGAACAGAGTGTTTTCAGTTTGAGAAGAACCCGCTGATTTCTTCTGCTTTTATAAGATTAGAGATGACACACGCTGCACCGCTCCTCTCTCGTCTTCTCTCCTCCTCTCTGCTCCTCTCTGCTCCTCTCTCCTCCTCTCTGCTCCTCTCTCCTCTCTGCTCCTCTCTGCTCCTCTCTTCTCTCTCGTCTTCTCTGCTCCTCTCTGGTCTTCTTTCCTCCTCGCTGCTCCTCTCTTCTCCTCTCTCCTCTTCCTCCTCCTTTCTTTCCTCTTTCCATCACACTCCTCTTGTTCTGTCAGGAGGAGGTGCAGAGGATGAGGTAATGCTCCGAGGCTCAAGGAAACAAAGACAAAGAGGAGCCCACATGTCCCGAGGTCCCTTATAATACATAAAATAAAACAAATACACTTTTTTCATAACTTTTGCAGATTTATGGTGTGATTGTCGTCAGATCGGTCTGAGTTTCAAAGGCCGGTGTGTTTTTGTGTCGTGTTTATATCAGACGCTCTTCAGACGGTGATTACGTTACATTTGTGGAGCTGATTCTGTGTCGAGGAGCCGACGCCTGAGAGCTGCTCCGCTGATTATAAACGCCACAAAACACTTTTCATCGCTCACTTTTGTGTCCTGGACAAATCTGCACACCCTAGGAGACATGAGTAAGATCACACCCTAGGAGACATGAGTAAGATCACACCCTAGGAGACATGAGCAAGATCACACCCTAGGAGACATGAGTAAGATCACACCCTAGGAGACATGAGTATGATCACACCCTAGGAGACATGAGTAAGATCACACCCTAGGAGACATGAGTAAGATCACACCCTAGGAGACATGAGTAAGATCACACCCTAAGAGACATGGAGCAAGATCACACCCTAGGAGACATGGAGTAAGATCACACCCTAGGAGACATGAGTAAGATCACACCCTAGGAGACATGGAGTAAGATCACACCCTAGGAGACATGAGCAAGTTCACACCCTAGGAGACATGAGTAAGATCACACCCTAGGAGACATGAGCGAGTTCACACCCTAGGAGACATGGAGTAAGATCACACCCTAGGAGACATGAGCGAGTTCACACCCTAGGAGACATGAGTAAGGTCACACCCTAGGAGACATGGAGCAGGTTCTGTTGCGAGTTCTGATCCGTGTTCCATTGTCCTGTTGCACATTCTGTTCCATGTTCTGTTCCGTGTTCTGTTCCATGTTCTGTTCCGTGGTCTGTTCCGTGTTCTGTTCCGTGTTCAGTTCCATGTTCAGTTCCATGTTCAGTTCCGTGTTCAGTTGCATGTTCTGTTCCGTGTTCTGTTCCGTGTTCAGTTCCATGTTCAGTTCCATGTTCTGTTCCGTGTTCTGTTCCATGTTCTGTTCCGTGTTCTGTTCCGTGTTCTGTTCCGTGTTCTGTTCCGTGTTCTGTTCTGTGTTCTGTTCCGTGTTCTCTGCTCCGACACTGGAGTCTTTTTCTTGGGTCTTCTCTGTTTCACACTTGTCTGAGTCTTAAATGAGCCGTAAAAACAAGAACAACACAAGAAAAGACACGGAAAACAGAAGAAAAGAGAGAGGGAGAAGGTGGAGGGGCAGAGGGAGAGAGGGAGGACAGAAGAGAGGGAGAAGGGAGAGAGAGAGAGAGGAAAAGGAGCAGGGAGAGAAGTGGAGAGAGAGACAAGGGAATACAGAAGGAGAAAGAAATGAGAGAAGAGAGAGGGGGCAGACAGAGAGAGGGAGAGGTGGGGGGCGAGGGGAGAGAGCAGGAGAAGAGAGAGAGAGGAGGGGCGGACAAGTAGAAGGAGAGAAAAAGAGAATGGGGTAGATAACGAAGGAGGGAGAAGAAAGAAAAGAAAGAAGAGAGAAGGGGCAACCAGAGAGACGGAGGCACTGTAAGGGGGGATGGAAAAAGAGAGGGAGGGAGAGAAAGGCAGAGAGAAAGAAGGGAAGAGGAGGAGAGAGAGATGGCAGGCAGAGAAAAGAACGGAGAAAAAAAGAGAAAGGAAGAGAGCAAAAACTGGAGTAGACAGAGAGAGAGAGAAGAAGTAACAGGTGGTGCAGAAAGAAGAGAGAGAGAGGAAGAATGGAGAGAGGCACAAAAAGAAAGAAAAATGAGGCATAGAGAGAGGGAGAGAGAGAGAGACGTCGCACCTGCTTTTCAAAATTATTCACTTTTTTTTCATTGTTTTGGCTTCACTTCACCTTTTTAATTATTTGCTGTTTTGAAAATGTAAATGAAAACACTCTGTTCCACCTTGTGATGTCATCATGTGATACAGGAAGTGCTCCACTGTGTTTTTAAACTCCACACACCTTCATTTATAGAATCATTTGGATCATTTCAGGCCTGGAGTTGTCTCTTATCTCGACTGAACTGAAGGTAAAAGGAGGAGGAGTTAACTTGAAAACTCCCACTTGATGACATCACAAGGTGGAACGTCGCATTTTGATCTTTGTAGATGTTACAGACTAATAATAAAGTGACTGAAACATGTGAATGAAACAAAACACAACTCCAGGTCTGTTTTTGGAGGAGGAGGAGCTGTGGGGGTCTCATTGAAAACGTCTTCGTCACAGGCCTCACTTCCTGGGGGCGTGTCCCTCATAGCTGTGTGCATGACCTTTGACCCCGGCCCTGAGCAGAGCGAGTCCTGAGTTTACACAGTTACAGTCACTTAAGGGAACGTTTTAGAGCTAATTATGACCCCGTTTACAACTTATTCGACTTCTACGTTGTATTAACTGTAACTCGTAACATATTTAGTCCGAAGCCCCGCCCCCTTCACGGCGCTATCACATCACAATCAGCGTTAATGAAACTACTGCACATCACACCAGGTTTGTGAAGCTGTAGTGTGTTGTTTTGTGTCATGTTTTTGTATATTTATGGAGGATTGTCGTGTGGGAGCGTGGGTGATGTAGGCTTGTGGGCGGAGCCTCGTACAGGAGGGTTTGAATAGGGCCCGGGAGAGATCTCTAGATTACTCAAACATGCATGGATGACATTTTAAACCTCTTCAGACGTGTTTTTGATGAAGAACAGAGTTAGAACATGGGACAAACAAACAAAACGACTTAAACTCAGATGTGATTTTTGTGTGAAATATGTTTTTTTCCTTAATTATTCTGTATTTTTTGGCTGGTGCGACTTATACTCCAGAAAATACAGAATATATTTTCATAGAAGTATCAGTATTTTTTCGGCTCGGCTCCTCCTCGGGCCCCGTGTCGTGTCCCTGAGGAGTCCCGCTCTGATGGATGGTCACAGGGGGCTGTCGTCCATCAGCTCCCCAGGCTCTGAGTGTGTGTCCTGGGCTCGGGTTTCTGCCGCTCCTGCCTCATGTGTGGAGATCAGGTTACACGAGGAGGAGGAGGAGGAGGAGGAGGAGGAGGAGGAGGAGGAGGTCAGAGCCGTGTCATCTTCTCACAGCTGCTCGTTGGTTCTGACCCGTCCAACGACAACGAGATTTACCTTTCAGTTTGTTTTAAAGCTCCTACGTCACACAGAACTGACTCCTGTAGCTTTAATCCATGTTCTAAAGCCACACTCTGGAACATTCAGCTGAGACGTCTAATTATGAGTCAGGTTTGTGGAGACGCGAGGCCGCTCAGAGGAAGAACACAGGTTTTTCTATGTGTTTCAGTGCAATAAAAAACATCCATAATGAACAAAAATAGATATTAGTTCAGTCTATTAGTCCATGTTTTGGCAGAAAAGTTCCACACTGAAGCTTTAACGGTGCTGTATCACACAAAAGTGACTCTTTGGAGCTTTAGTCCATGTTCTAACACTGTTCTCTCCACAAAAAAACAGACCTGGATGTGTCGTGTTTTGTTTTGTGTTTGTAAAGTTAAAGCCAAACTCTGGAACATTCACCTGAAATGTCCAGTTAAAAGTCAGGTTTGTGGAGATGCGAGCCCACTCAGAGAAAGGACGTAGGTTTTCAGTGCAATAAAAACATCCATAATGAAAAAAATAGATATTAGTTTAGGCTGTTAGTCTATTTTTTGGCAGAAAAGTTACACACTGAAGCTTTAAAGGTGCTACATCACACAAAAGTGACTGTTGTAGCTTTAATCCACGTTAGAACAACGTTTATCATCAAAAACAGACCTGGAGTTGTGTTTTGTTTCATTCTTACATGTTTGAGTCACTTTATTATTCGTCTGTAACATCTCCAAAGCTCAAAATGTGACGTTCCACCTTGTGATGTCATCAAGTGGGAGTTTTCACGTTAACTCCTCCTCTTTTTACCTTTAGTTCAGTCGAGATTTGCGAGGATTTCCAGAGCTGAAATGATCCAAATGATTCTATAAATGAAGGTGTGTGGAGTTTAAAAACACAGTGGAGCACTTCCTGTTTTACCACATGATGACATCACAAGGTGGAACAGAGCGTTTTTTTTCAGTTTGAGAGAAGAACTCAGTCTAAATCTGCAGGTTTGTGTGTTAAACATTTAAAACACTTATGGATTTCATAATTATCTAAAAAAAAAAAAAAAAGAAAAAATCAAAGTTCCAGTCAATATACTCATTTATTATTCACTACAGTTTTGTGTCAAACATTAAGAGTAAAATGAAAATGAAAAGTGATCAGTCAAAACCAAAACGTCGTCCTGTCGTTTGAGTCCGGTCCCATCGAAGTGTCTCACGTTCGCTCTGATCTTCCGGGTCGTCGGGTCATTTGTTTTTCCCGAGCGTCCTCTGTTTCTCGCCGTGCTCCACGATCTTCTCCTCCACGTACAGCCCTTTGCGTCGGCGGACGGCGTTCATGTATTTCAGCGTCTGGTTCTCGGAGTCGGCCTTTTCCCCGAAGTGCAGGTACTCCTCCTCCGTGGTGGGCACCCAGAACGGGTCGCTGCTGATGACCTGAGGAGACACGAGACGTTAAAAGGTTAAATCAGAATGTTCCACAGTGTAGCTTTAAATCCTCCCTGTTCAGTCTGTTCAGATGTTTCTCCAGGTTCTGCTTGTTTCTTCTCGTTGAGTTTTATTTGGACTGAATCATGTTTGAGTTTAATCTTTAATCCACGATTTTCAAGACGCCATTTTGTTTTTCACCCACTGGGACACGCCCCCTGGGACACGCCCACTGTGTGAAGAAGAGGAAGAAGAAGAGGAGGAGGTGGAAGAAGAAGAGGAGGAGGAGCAAGAAGAGGAAGAAGAAGAAGATGAGGAGGTGTAAGAAGAAGAGGAGGAGGAAGAAGAAGAGGAAGAAGAAAAAGAAGAGGAAGGAGCCCACTGTGCCACGCCCACTGTGCCACGCCCCCTGTGCCACGCCCCCTGTGCCACGCCCACTGTGACACGCCCCCTGGGACACGCCCACTGTGACGTCCGCTCTTCCTTCTCCAGTTTTATTTTCTTAATCGTTGATACTCGTTGATTCTGCAGCGTCGCGTCGTCATTTTGGTACAAATGTTTAAAAACGCTCTGCTCTAGTGCGACGTGCATCTGTCCATAGGGGGCGCCACAGCTACACGCCTCTTTATCGTCATGACGTTTACGGCGACGTCAGCTCCTACTGGACACCGCAGTTTATGAACTTGAACTCAGCTGTTTCTTTTATGAAGTGTTTTTAGATGAATATTGTGATTTAAAAAGTGTAAATTATAACAAAACGATCCACAGAGATGAGAACCATAGAGACTCAAGCTCCATAGGGCAGATTTAAAGTGACAGTACATGTAAATTGTGTCCAAACTGTTTCTCGTGTAAATCAGCTTATTATGATGTAGATTTTGTTCATTGGTGACGCCCAGAAGCAGCGTTTCTTTATAGATAATTTTGTTTTCAGTCGGAGCTGCGGCTGAAGCGGTCGGAGCTGCGGCTGAAGCGGTCAGCTGTACCGCTTTGTTCCTGGACAGTTGAAACAGTGATTCCTGGAACAAAACGGAGCGGCGGCTGTCGGCCCGTCCAGCTGCTGCGTGTTCAGTCTCAGAGGAGGCCGAGCGAGCGCACACAAACGCCCCATACAGAGAGCGAGGGGGACGGGGGGACAGGGGGCCCCTCTCCCCCCCGTCGTCCTGGACTACAGTAGCAGCACCTGGCTCTGGACACACACTGGGGCAGATGGTCCGGAGCAGCCGCCCGAAAACAACAACGACAAAGTGACGGACCTAAAGAACTTTAGACTGGTGCCGTAAATATAAAGTTAAAGCCAAACTCTGGGACATTCACCTGGAGAGTTCAATTAAGGGTCAGGTTTGTGGAGATGCGAGCCCACTCAGAGGAAAGAAGCAGGTTTTTATATGCGTTTCAGCGCAATAAAAACAACCATAATTAAAAAAACAGAAAGTTACACACTGAGGCTTTATATGACACAAAATGGACTCTTGTAGCTTTAAGTCATGTTCTAATGTTAGTAATGCATCAAAAACAGACCTGGAGTTGTGTTTTGTTTCATTCTCACATGTTTGAGTCACTTTATTATTCGTCTGTAACATCTACAAAGATCAAAATGCGACGTTCCACCTTGTGATGTCATCAAGTGGGAGTTTTCAAGTGAACTCCTCCTTTTACCTTTAGTTCAGTCGAGATAAGAGACAACTCCAGGACTGAAATGATCCAAATGATTCTATAAATGAAGGTGTGTGGAGTTTAAAAACACAGTGGAGCACTTCCTGTATCACCACATGATGACATCACAAGGTGGGACAGAGTGTTTTTGTGTGTTAAACAAAACACAGCTCCAGGTCTGTGGTTTATTCTGGGTCCAGGTTTTGTTTATTTAGTGTTTGTGCTTGAACTTCCGTATTTTTCTCTGTATAAATCCTGTCCTGTCGTTCGTTCATTCATTCGTTTGTTGGTTCGCTCCCTCGTTCGCTCGCTCCTCCGTCCCGTCGCCGTGGACGACAGGAGCTGCTGCTCTGGTTCACTCTGGGGCAGATGGTGCGGAGCCTCAACCAACAAACAACGACTCACGGCGAGAATCACACGACAAACGTGAGCAGCATATGACCACGAAGAATGAGACTGCGGCAGGAGGAGGAGGAGGAGGGGGGGAGGAGAGAGAGAGGGGAGGAGGAGGAGGAGGGAGAGGAGGAGGAGGGGAGGAGGAGAGGGAGCGGAGGAGGGGAGGAGGAGGGGAGGCGGAGAGGGAGAGAGGAGGAGGAGAGGGGAGGAGGGGAGGGAGCGGAGGAGGGGAGGAGGAGGGGAGGAGGAGAGGGAGAGAGGAGGAGGAGAGGGGAGGAGGAGAGGGGAGGAGAGGGGGAGGAGGAGAGGGAGGAGGGGTGAAGGAGAGGGGGATGAGGAGGAGAGAGTTTAAAGGAGGAGAGAGTGTTGAAGGAGAGGGGAGTGAAGGAGAGGAATATGAGGAGTAGAGGAGAGGGGGATGGGGAGTAGAGGAGGCTGAAGGAGGGAGTAGAGCTCTAGTGGATAAATGGTGTCAGAGAGTTTAAAGTTTTACTACGGTGTTTAAAAAGACTCCAGAAAATGTTGGAATGAAAAACAAAGTGTGCACAGAGTGGGCGTGTCACAGTGGGCGTGTCACAGTGGGCGTGTCACTGTGGGCGTGTCAGATTTTGATTTTCTTTTCTTATCTCTTCTTATTGGTTGACATTGGGGGCCCATGTGCAGCTTTTTTATGTTAAGGGACAAACTCACTCCGCACGCCTCACTCCGCACGCCTCACTCCACACGTCTCACTCCACACGCCTCACTCCACACGCCTCACTCCACACGTCTCACTCCACACGTCACACTCCACACGTCACACTCCACACGCCTCACTCCACACGCCACACTCCACACGCCTCACTCCACACGCCTCCTCACTCCACACGCCTCCTCACTCCACACGCCTCACTCCACATGCCTCACTCCACACGCCACACTCCACACGCCTCACTCCACACGCCTCCTCACTCCACACGCCTCACTCCACACGCCTCACTCCACACGCCTCCTCACTCCGCACGCCTCACTTCGCACGCCTCACTCCGCACGCCTCACTCCGCACGCCTCACTCCGCACGTCTCACTCCGCACGCCTCACTCCGCACGCCTCACTCCGCACGCCTCACTCCGCACGCCTCACTCCGCACGCCTCACTCCGCACGCCTCACTCCACACATCTCACTCCACACATCTCACTCCACACGCCTCACGCCTTACTCCGCACGCCTCACTCCGCACGCCTCACTCCGCACGCCTCACTCCGCACGCCTCACTCCGCACGTCTCACGCCTTACTCCGCACGCCTCACTCCGCACGCCTCACTCCGCACGCCTCACTCCACACATCTCACTCCACACACCTCACTCCACACGTCCATGGCCTCACTCCGCAGGCCTCACTCCGCACGCTTCACTCCATACGCCTCACTCCACACGTCTCACTCCGCACGTCTCACTCCACACGTCTCACTCCACACGTCTCACTCCGCACGCCTCACTCCACACGCCTCACTCCAGGCTTTGGTAAACACATTTTTATACAGCACGTTCCACCTTCAAAACACTCCCCCGTCACACACACTGGGGTGAGGTGGTGACGTGTGTTGCCCTAAAACACAACGTTAGCAGGAATCGAACCACAAACATTCAGATCAGTGGACAAACACTCTACCAGCTGAGCCACTGTCGCCCTGTTCACGTCTCTGCTGTCGAGCGTAAAGCCTTTATCATCCAAATAAAACACTATTAAGATTTTTCAGACGATAACGCGGCGCGCTAGCTCACTGTGCCACAAAGCTAACAGTCACTTTTATTAAAACTGGAAAATATAAAATACACAACTCATTAACATTACCGTATGTTCTGGAGTATAAGTCACACCAGCCAAAAACTGCATAACAATGAAGAAAAAACAACAACAACAACAACAACAACAACATATATTTCACATAAAAGTCGCACACCTGGACAAAATATGAAATAAAAGTGCGATTTATATTCCAGAAAATACGGTAATTAAAATAAAGACAACTCCATTATTTCTATGTGTAGAAAATTTCAGTTTGTGATGGTTTTAATATTTATTACACCTCAAAATTAAGATTAGCGTTAGCATTAGCGTTAGCATTAGCTTTAGCAATGACACAAACATGTCTCGTTCTAAACACAGAAGAAGTGTCTCTGGTGAAGTGTTCATTTTATTTGTGTTTAACGTGTAACAGTGACATCCACCTGTCGCTCCCTGTCCACTGCCCTGACCCTAACCACCTCTGACCTCTGACCCCTGACCCACCTGCAGCTCCCTGTCCACTGCCTCATCTTTAAATATTTATTCATTTATTTACCGAGACTCAGCAAAAACCTCATAGAGATAAAACTGGAGAAGGAGTAGTGACGCTAACAAGAGGTAGTGACGCTAACAAGAGGTAGTGACGCTAACAGGAAGTAGTGACGCTAACAGGAAGTAGTGACGCTAACAGGAAGAGGTGACGCTAACAGGAAGTAGTGATGCTAACAGTGAGGTAGAGGGCGTTATGACCACAAACTGTGTAAAGAAGTGACTGAGCAAATGTGACGTCAGCTCCAAATGAAGTTCATCGAGGCTAGCAGTTATAGCGGCTAATCTGGAGCCGACTTCCATATTTGAAACGCTGACCGTGAGTATCATAGCAACCAAAGAGCCAATCAGGAGCGAGGCTGTTGAAAGTAACGCCCATTTCCGCCCACACCGTTAGTTTAGCAGGGAGCGGGTGCTTAGCAACGCTGTCAATCAAACCTGTTGCTAATGCTAACAGGAGCGACTTCAGGGAAAGAAGGACCTGATTTGTCTGTTATTAATGTTCATGTCTTGATTTACAGACACAATAGTGAAATAAAAACCCCAGGATCATGTAGAGGGTTAATACGAACATTTAAGACCAGAATGAGTCTGAAGGACAGAGACAGAGAGAGGACAGAGGGGGCGCTGTTTAAAAAATAAACAAAAACAACAACAACAAAAAAACAACCTAAAAATAACAAAAAATAAAGAAAATAAACTAAAAAAAAACACAACTAATAAAAAAATAATAAAAAAAAATAAAAAAAAAGCTCAAAATATAAAAAAAACAAAACAACAACCACCAAACAAAAAACCTTTAAAAAATAAACTATAAACTCCAAATAATTAAAAAAAAAATGAACCCCAGGATCATGTAGAGGGTTAATACAAACATTTAAGACCAAAATGATGAGTCGATGGAGCAGGAAGTGCGCCCGTGATCACTTCCTGTGTGGAACGCGGCGGCTAGCAGGTTAGCTACATCCATTTATTTAAAGAGTCTATGTCACAGACTGAAAACACATCCACACTCCAAAATCAGCATGAATACTTCTTGATTCTTTTGGTTAAACATTTCCAGTGTAATGGGGCTAATTCCAGTGTGTGCGTCTAAACGTCGGCCGTCGTTATTATATCGATTAAACCCATTCATAGAAAATTTGCACGCAGATGTGAGACGGCGCTTTGCCCAGACTGAAAAACGAGTTTGAAAGTGCGATAATGCAGACGACATGCGGCTGTACAGTCTCCACAGAGCCGCACGAGTCCAATCGATACGAGACGCTATTCACCGGCAGCCGCTGTCTCCGGGCGCACAAAGGCCTCATTCTGATGTAAATATAATGTAAAGATCCCAGACCCGGGGCCTTACGCAACCGCCCGACGCCGCAGACCTGCTCTCAACGCTCCCAACGCCGCAGACCTGCTCTCAACGCTCCCACCGCCCAACGCCGCAGACCTGCTCCCGCACGCCGCCTCATTCTTATGCTAATATTACATTTGTTGTCAGGAAGAATGCTGATATGAGCAGTAAGCCAAGCGGCGGGACGGAGGGAGAGAGGGAGGACGAGAGGGAGAGAGGGAGGACGAGAGGGAGAGAGGGAGGACGGGGGGGGGGGGGGAGTTTTGTGAGTAAGCGTCTACTGCACACGAGCGAAAAGGAGCACAGACGGACAGGGTTTAATGAGGCAAAGACAAAGGAGGTGGGACAAAGAGCTGGACACGGGCTGAAGTGATGAGGAGGTGAGGAGACAGGAGGAGGAGGAGGAGGGGAGGGGGAGGGGAAGGAGGGAGAGGAAGAGGAAGGAGGAGGGGGGGATAAGGAGACAGGAGGAGGAGGAGGAGGGAGAGGAGGAGGAGGTAGGGTGGAGGAAGAAGAGAGAAGGGGGGAGGGAGGGAGGAGGAAGAGAAGGGAGAGGAGACAGGAGGAAGAGGGAGGGGGGGAGAGGTGAGAGGGAGGAAAGGGGGAGGGAGAGGAGGAGGAAACGGGACCAGGAGGGAGAAGGAGGATGGGGTGAGGGAGGGGAGGGTGAGGAGTGGGAAGAGGAGTAAAAGGAGGAGGGAAGGGAGAGGAGAAAAGAGGAGAGAGGAGGAAAAGGAGGAGGGAGAGGTAAGGAGACAGGAGGAGGAGGGAGGAGGAAGAGGGAGGAGGGAAGGAGGGAGAGGAAGGAGGAGGGGGGAGATAAGGAGACAGGAGGAAGAGGAGGAGGGAGAGGAGGAGGAGGGAGGAGGAAGAGAAGGGAGAGGAGACAGGAGGAAGAGGGAGGAGGGGGAGAGGTGAGAGGGAGGAAAGGGGGAGGGAGAGGAGGAGGAAACTGGACTAGGAGGGAGAAGGAGGGGGGGTGAGGGAGGGAAGAGGAGTAAAAGGAGGAGGGAGAGGTAAGGAGACAGGAGGAGGGGAGGAGGTGGGAGGAGGGAGAGAAAAGACGAGGAGGGAAAGGAGACACGAGGAAGAGGAGGGCGAGGAGGAGGAAGAATAGATCAAGGAAGAGGAAAGGAGGGAAAGGTGAGGAGACAGGTCAGAAATGAGAGAAGGGAGAGGAGTGGAGGAATAGGAGGAAGGAGAGGAAAGGAGGGAGAGGAAGAAGAGGAGCAAGAGGAAATAGAGGAGGGAGAGTGGATAAGGAGGAAGAGGAGGGAGAGGAGAGGGAACAGGGAGAAAGGAGAGAAGGGAGAGGAGAGAGGAACCAGAGGAGGGAAGGGAGAGGAAAAGAGGGAGAGGAAAAGAGGGAGAGGAGGGAGAGATGAGAGATGCCAGGTCTAAATGTGTGAATTTGAAAATGACTGATTATATTTGCTTCTCTGTTAGATCACACACTATAGATCTTTTGACCTTTGACCTGTGTCATAACGTCATAATGACATAATATTATAATGTGATAATGTGATGTCATTATGTTATAAAAAATATACCTGAAGATGTGTTCTGTGACATAATCCTCTATAAAAAAGTTCTTTGCTTCTGAGTCTCACAAAACACTCAGTTTGAAATTTCCCAGGATTGTGACGTCACAGGTAGAGCACAGTGTTTAAGTCTCATCAGTTTTTAGCATTTCTGTCTCAAATCCCGTCCAGGTCTGTGTGTTTACATCAACAGGTCTGGGTATGTTCCTCATGACATAGTTTATTTTCTAAGGTCCCATCAGGCAGATAACGGGGCGTCTGGGGGTCCTCGCCCAAGAAATGTTTTTTAAAAATCTGACAGAGAGAGAAAGCAGAAAAAGTCTCTGTTTGACATCGAATAAAACAGCAAAGTGTGGAGACATTTTCAAGAACAAAATAGATATTCATGAGGACATTTGGCCTTTTTTCCATGTCTGTAAAACAATTATTTTTCTTTTTTTTTTTTTTATTTCCAGGACATGGGATTATATATATTTCATTTTTTTATTTAGTTTTTTAAATTTATTTATTTATTATTATTATTTTTTTTTTAAGTATTTATTTTATTTTATTTTTATTTATTTATTTTTTAATTTATTTATTTTATTGACTTTGTGTGAAGCATTTTGGGCATCTGAAGTTTTATTTTAAATGTGCTATATTAAAAAAATGTAATTATATGAAGCCACAGAAGAAGCGTGTTGGACGAGCGGTGAAACGTCATCACTTTTATAACGTTTTGTCCCGTTACAGATTTAACTTTTACCGTGGATCAGCCCTGGACGACTGAGCTCATCAAAACTACAGGTTATTTTCATCCCAGTTTAACGATCAGCGCTAAATAAATCCGTTATATTTATCAGAGTTTGGGAGCGGCGCCCTCACCGCTCGCCGCGCTCGTCACGTGACCTCTCACAGCGAACTCCAAGGTCATTTTACATCTGATAAATGTGTAATTTTGTCCAAGCGTCGCAGACCTGACAGTTCAGAGGGATGACGCCTCATTTGTATTCCGGCTCGTCCCGGCGCGTTCCGAAGAAGGATCGCTCCCAAAGTTAATAACAGTCATTTACGAGGCGCATTTGGAAGACGCGTCGGGATAATGAGGAATACCCGCTCCACGGCCGCTCCGCCTGTCAGATAAATGTGCAGACGAGCTATTAAGTAACAAGCCATTTAAATACCCGGCCCCCTGACCTCCCGTGACAGCGTCCATATGGCGAGGACAATGGCGAGACGCGCGCAGACGGCGAGCAGAGCAGGTATAACGGTCCACGGCACATGTCCTGGAAGAGCTTTGATCCCCGGTCCCTCGAGAGAGAGAGAGCTGTCTCATTAAAACACAACCCACAGCCTGAAAACAAAACACACAGCTAACGCTAACGCTAACGCTAACGCTAACTGTTGCTTCTGCCCAATTAGGAGGTTTAAAGAGGTTTAGCGACGCCGATTCTGACGGGAGTAGATGGTGCACGCCACATCGTAAACGGATAATGAGTTTCTGAAATTAACGTCACAGAGATTAGAGAGAAGACCTGATTTTTAAGCTTTAAGGCAAAGTCGGTATTAAAAAGTTTAGGTTTGGTTCTTGTGATAAATATGTAAAAACTCCTTCAGTCGTCGATGTTTGAGTTTGAGTTTAAAGGTCAATATTACGCTATTTTCTGATCATAAACTCGTCACGAACGCACCTGGAGTTGTGTTTTGTTTCTGCAGATTTAGGCTGAGTTCTTCTCTCAAACTGGAAACACTCTGTTCCACCTTGTGATGTCATCATGTGGTGATACAGGAAGTGCTCCGCTGTGTTTTTAAACTCCACACACCTTCATTTATAGAATCATTTGGATCATTTCAGGCCTGGAGTTGTCACTTATCTCAACTGAACTAAAGGTAAAAGGAGCTGGAAAATTCCCACTTGATGACATCACAAGGTGGAACGGAGCATTTTGAGCTTTTGGACTAATAAAAAACACAAGTCCAGGTCTGTTTAAGTTCACAAGAGTCAATTTTGTGTAATATTGGACCTTTAAATTATTTTAATCTTGAGATATTAGTTCAGAACAATAAGAAAAAACGTTGTAAATGTTCCACAGTATGACATTAAACTGGTGAAATCCTGTGGTGACAAGCAGATTTGTACCACCAGGCTAATTTACGAGTCAGATCTGTGCAGAGGGGACCGCGCTCAGAGAAGGAAAACATGTTTTTCACCAATAAAAACAGTTGTAATTGAATTTATGTCAGGTAAGTTTAAAGCTACACTGCGAAACATCCAGGCAAAGCAAAAACATTTCCATGGAGACCAATTGGTGACGGATCCCCCATTAAAAAGTTACATAGTGCACCTTTTACGTCTCAGTACTGACCTCCCAGTGGCTGAAGACGAGCTGGGGACTGGCCAATCCGCTCGTCCGTTTGCGGATTTCGTCGGCGAATCCGAAGCTCTCGGCGACGGGGAGGATGGCGTTGATGATGAACATGTCCGTGCCCTCCTTCATCTCCTCCTGCACCACGCGACCCTCACGCTTCCCCAGGACGCCGTACACCCGCCCTGAAAACACGCAAAGTCACACTTTATTTATTCGTCTGTCACATCTCCAAAGCTCAAAATGCGACGTTCCACCTTGTGATGTCATCAAGTGGGAGTTTTCAGGTTAACTCCTCCCCTTTTTACCTTTAGTTCAGTCGAAATTGGCAATTCCAGAGCTGAAATGATCCAAATGATTGTATAAATGAAGGTGTGTGGAGTTTAAAAACACAGTGGAGCACTTCCTGTATCACCACATGATGACATCACAAGGTGGAACAGAGTGTTTTCAGTTTCAGAAAATGTGCGAATGAAACAAAACACAACTCCAGGTCTGTTTGTGACGAGGAAACAACATTAGACCAGATCAGAAAATAGAATAGAATAATTTGAAACATTTTATAGTTTGAATGGGGAAAAAGTCCTCAAAATGGCGGATATAGAAGAAACTGGGAATAGGTAGAATAAAAATAGCGAAAGTAAATAAAAAATAAAATAAAATAAAAAAAATGAATATAAAAAATAAAATATAAATATATAAATAAATATAATAATTAAATAAATGTTTTTAAAGAGTAAATAAAAGTAGTACTAATATTTTGCACGGTTCTAAATGTGTAAACTCTTCACCATCTGAACTAAACGCCGCGTTAACTTTGCGTGTTCATTCCTGTGACCGGCGGCGTCTGCTTCGATTTGGCCGACGGGTCAGTGTTGTGGTTAATGAGCGGCCCGTGGACCAATCAGAACGCAGGAGGCTTCGTTTACCAACACGCTAACGGCTAACACGCTAAACGCCATTTCAGGCCTCGTTTTCAGCCCAACAACTTCAACACCACCAGCGTTTAGGGAGGAGCAGTCGACGCAGGAGCAGAAAAGTCAAAAACCTCCAACCGCAAAACGAAAACACTCCAGACCAGGCAGAAAAGTGACGCAGTGAAGCTTTAATCTTGTAGCTATAGCCTCAAGTCAACGCAACGAACGATTTTGTGGTTCAGTTCATCTCTACTGTTCTATTATTTTGTATTTTGTTCTTTAAGTGATTTGCATAGACAACTTTTAACCTACGCTTAGTTATGTTTTAAGCCGGATGCCCTTCCAGTCTCCAATATGTGTGTGTTTTTTTTTATGTATTTGCGAAACAACTTCAGAGGCTCAACGAGAAGAAACGACTAGAACATGGATAAAGGTCTGTTTTTAGCTGTTGTTCTCTATATTTAGACGTCATTAAAATGTCCTGAGTCTATTTGTTCTAGCGGCAGTAGTAAGATGGCCGCCGTTAGCCTCATTAGCACGTTACCCAAACTGCCCCGACCTCACGCCGAGAACAGCGGGGACACAAAACTGGAGCGGACTTCAGACTGATCTAATGATGTAAGGAAAGTTTTCACAGATAAACATCACAAAGTTCTTTACAGAGAGAAACAACGAGCCAAACGGGGTCAAAGGTCAAACCAAAACCAAACCAACAACTGTGGAACTGACGGAGCAGGAGGGATGAGGAGGAACGATGGAGCAGGAGGGATGAGGAGGAACGATGGAGCAGGAGGGATGAGGAGGAACGATGGAGCAGGAGGGATGAGGAGGAACGATGGAGCGGGAGGGATGAGGAGGAACGATGGAGCAGGAGGGATGAGGAGGAACGATGGAGCAGGAGGGATGAGGAGGAACGATGGAGCAGGAGGGATGAGGAGGAACGATGGAGCGGGAGGGATGAGGAGGGAACGATGAGGAGGGAACGATGGAGCAGGAGGGATGAGGAGGGAACGACGGAGCAGGAGGGATGAGGAGGGAACGATGGAACTGGAGGGATGAGGAGGAACGATGGAACAGGAGGGATGAGGAGGGGACGACGGAGCAAGAGGGATGAGGAGGAACGATGGAGCGGGAGGGATGAGGAGGGAACGATGAGGAGGGAACGATGGAGCAGGAGGGATGAGGAGGGGACGACGGAGCAAGAGGGATGAGGAGGAACGATGGAGCAGGAGGGATGAGGAGGGAACGACGGAGCAGGAGGGATGAGGAGGAACGATGGAGCGGGAGGGATGAGGAGGGAACGATGGAACTGGAGGGATGAGGAGGGGACGACGGAGCAAGAGGGATGAGGAGGAACGATGGAGCAGGAGGGATGAGGAGGGAATGACGGAGGGATGAGGAGGGAACGATGGAACAGGAGGGATGAGGAGGGAACGATGGAACAGGAGGGATGAGGAGGGAACGATGGAGGGATGAGGAGGGAACGATGGAGCAGGAGGGATGAGGAGGAACGATGGAGCAGGAGGGATGAGGAGGAACGATGGAGCAGGAGGGAACGATGGAGCAGGAGGGATGAGGAGGGAACGATGGAGCAGGAGGGATGAGGAGGAACGATGGAGCGGGAGGGATGTGGATGGATAGAACCTGAGCTGTGAGCCCCTCCTTTTGCACCTCCTTTTCTTCCTGTCAGTGATCAAGCCCCTCCTTTTGCGCCTCCTTTTGCTCCTATCAGTGATCAAGCCCCTCCTTTTGCACCTCCTTTTCCTCCTGTCAGTGATCGAGCACCTCCTTTTGCGCCTCCTCTTGCTCGTGTCAGTGATCGAGCCCATCCTTTTGCACCTCCTTTTGCACCTCCTTTGCTCCTCCTGTCAGTGCTGAGTGCTGATCTAAAGATGATGTCATGGTCACTGTCAGGAAACCATTGGACCCGGGTGATGTCATCCGCAGTCGGGTCACATGATCGGACATCTGACTCCTCTGCGCGCGGGAGGGACCGGGCGGTAAAGTGCTATCGACCCGCTCCACCGTCAGCGCCGCGTCCAGGGACACGTTTTTCACTCTTTTGATCAAATAAGAAAGAACCTTTCAGGGAAATGGCATCTGGAGTTTTACACGGAGACAAAAGGACGTCACATTCCTCCTCAAAAACACGTCTGAGGTTTAGATGTCACACGTGTTTGAGTCATCTAGAGATCTCTCCCCTATTCAAACCCTCCGTATGGTGAGCTGTAAGATGTGTACGAGGCTCCGCCCACAAGCCTACGTCACCCATACCGCACAGAAGTAAAATACCCTAATCTAATTTAACATTTTATGAGTATTTATCGATCGCAAACCCGGACAAAAATATCTACTTAAGTAAAAGTATTAAAGTACCTGTTAAAAATGTACTTAAAGAGTAAAAAGTAAAAGTATTTCTCACAGATTTTAGTCTTATAAAGCTTCAAATGTGGTGATTTTGATAAAGATTCAAACTTTTCAGCAGGTGTCAGACTATATAACAAAAAAATAAATAAATAAATAAAATAAAATAAAACATAAATAAAAAAATGAAATGAAAAATAAAATAAAATAAATTAAAAAATAAAATAAAATAAAATGAAATAAAATAAAAAATAAAATGAAATGAAATGAAATGAAATGAAATGAAATGAAATGAAATGAAATGAAATGAAATGAAATGAAATGAAATGAAATGAAATAAATAAATAAATAAATAAATAAATAAATAAAATAATGTACTCTTCAG
Organism: Periophthalmus magnuspinnatus; assembly: GCF_009829125.3. NCBI lineage: Eukaryota > Metazoa > Chordata > Actinopteri > Gobiiformes > Gobiidae > Periophthalmus > Periophthalmus magnuspinnatus. Next base: position 880,573 of record NC_047128.1, on the reverse strand, counting down.
TCAAGTTAAAAAATGTAGTGTAGCAGAAACAGGGGCGGCGCCAGACATTTTTGTTTGGGGGGAGCTAAAGGGGGGGCTGAGGGGGAGTTCTCACTTAATATGTTAATTTAGAGCCTTTTCACAATGGAGCGTACCCCCAACCATCCCACCATGTTTGAGTAGCTGTTTTAAGTTAAAATGTACCGATTTATTAAAGCTAATTTGAGCTAAAGCTTTTTTTTTTTTTTTAAACTGGAGTCTCATTTTGAACATTTTTAGTCAAGATTGGACGTTTTATGAAAGTTGCAAAAAAAAATCTTTGGGGGAGCTATGAGGGAGGCTAGTGCCCCCTCAAGCCCTCCCTGGTGCCGCCCCTGAGTAGAAAGTACAGATACCTGCTCTGTAATATAATGAAATAAAGTAAAACCTGCTTAAGTACAGTATTTTACTATTTTTACTTTGTTACGTTCCAGTACTGCTCATGACAACAGCCTGAGGTGAACCACACTGAGCTAACGCAGATGAGCTAACGCAGATGAGCTAACGCAGATGAGCTAACGCAGATGAGCTAACGCAGATGAGCTAACGCAGATGAGCTAACGCAGATGAGCTAACGCAGATGAGCTAGCATGGATGAGCTCAGGGAGACGGTATAAACATTTAAGTGACCGTGAGCCTCGTGTGATGGAGGAGCACTTTAGATGCATCTCATTTCCGCATCCGTCCAATTAACGGCTCTGACTTTGGCTCATACCGCCGCAGGGAGCCCACGAGCCGCGCCCCATCGAGCCGTACAATGCACCAGCGCCACACAAAGATTATGTCATCGTCAGAGGAGTCCGGGAGTCTGCAGGTTACTCACCGTGAGGTCATCCCGAGAGCCTAAAAACAGACCGAGCTTTTAAAATGAATGAGAACGTGGTTTATAATAATGAACGAGCGCTTTTCCACCTTCACGGCTCAAAGCGTTTTACATCAAGAGCCACACACACCAGTCACACACACATTTATACACCAGTGGGTTAAGTGTCTTGCCCAAGGACACAACACAACAGCAGCATTCAGATCAGATCAGTGGATAAACACTAATAATAATCGGTAGTTTTTTACATAGAAAAGTCAAATATCAGCACAAAAATGTCATAATTTTTGCCTTTTTTTTGGTTCTGGATTATTTAATCTCAAACATGTTTCATTTCTGTTTCTGGCAAAGTATTGACAAGAAAATTGTTGTTATTTTTATGGGAAAAAGTCACATTTTTATGAAGTGCTTTTCCAACTTTTAAAACAAACAACCACTGACCCAGATCGGGGGCAAACACTCTACCAACTGAGCCACCGTTGGCCAGTTTTTATAGCAAAATAAAAATAAAATTCTGTAACTAGACATGGGACGATACTGAAATTTGGTGTCACAAAATAATAGTGATTAACGATTACATCATGATAATTATTAAGTTAATGATGTTTAAAATGTTCTGGATATGAATAATTAGCATTTTAACTTTATGAATAAGTTCCATGTTTAAATAACTGTTGTCATCAGTGAAAAAAACTATGATCTAGTGGAGAATGTTCTGGACGAGCAGGGCCGTGGGCTGAAATGTGAGGGCCCGGGGCACAGAGTCTCACATGGGCCCCTCTAATACAAATAAAGAGGAAGAGAGTCCAGATCTGGGCCCCTAAACCGCGGGACAACTTCAACTCCCCTGTGGATAAATCGTTTATTTCTGCACATTCTGGTGATACAACGGCGATTATCTTTGTTGGCGATTATCAAGATTATATAATAAAGTCCCATGATTATTGTCGACCCCATTATTATTATTATTTTTTTTTGTGATAAATTTTTTTATTCAAGTACTGATCTGTGGCTATACAGGTTACAGTTTCGATTACATTTTTTTTTTTCCCTTTTCAAACCCCACACCCCCACAAAAATACAAAAATAAAAATAAAATAAAAATAATAAAAACACAAGACATAAAAATAATAAAAAACATATAAAAATAATACAATATAATAATAATAATAATAATAATAATAATAATAATAATAATAATAATAATAATAATAATAATAATAATAATATAAAAAGTAAAATGTAAAAAAAATAAAAATAAAAATTAAATAAATAATTGAAGAAGTCCATTATTGTCAACGTTTGGCCGCTCATCCAAACCGCTTCCTCTGGTCAGTTCTGGTCAGATCACTGCTGGACACTGCCTTATATCTGCCTAAAGGGCGGCGCTAACGACACTGAAGCTAACACACCTGTTTAAAACACGAAAATCCGCTGATTTGAAGATGAATATTGTGATTTAAAATGTGTGAATCACAACATAACAATCCACAGGTGTCAAAGATTATAACAATAACACACAAGCACAGTAGGGGGGATCTAAACATGTATGCTATGGCCTCATTCCGCTGCGGTCTATTATCAGACGTGCTGTGAGGCGGTTCATGAGTCGGACACAGGGTCCAGCAGATGTTTACACACGGCCCAGTGCAGTGAGATTAATGGACCGTAAAAATAGACTGAAACCACGGAGCTTATTATGACTGTGACCCACACTGTGTTTATGAGGGCGAGGCCTTCAAAGACCAGCATGCATCTGTGCTCCCAGGCGACGCACACGGGCGACGCACACGGGCGACGCACACGGGCGACGCACACGGGCGACGCACACGGGCGACGCACACGGGCGACGCACACGGGCGACGCACAAGGCCACATACGTCTGACCAGTGGCTGAATAAATCACGACGGAAGATATTTTGGAAAGTGTGAAATATTGTTGGCAACACAAGTCAAATTTTACTTCTATGTCGTATTAAAGAGGAGGTATTTACTTCTATGTTGTATTAAAGAGGAGGTATTTACTTCTATGTTGTATTAAAGAGGAGGCATTTACTTCTATGTCGTATTAAAGAGGAGGTATTTACTTCTATGTCGTATTAAAGAGGAGGTATTTACTTCTATGTCGTATTAAAGAGGAGGTATTTACTTCTATGTCGTATTAAAGAGGAGGTATTTACTTCTATGTTGTATTAAAGAGGAGGTATTTACTTCTATGTTGTATTAAAGAGGAGGTATTTACTTCTATGTTGTATTAAAGAGGAGGTATTTACTTCTATGTCGTATTAAAGAGGAGGTATTTACTTCTATGTCGTATTAAAGAGGAGGTATTTACTTCTATGGGGTATTAAAGAGGAGGTATTTACTTCTATGTCGTATTAAAGAGGAGGTATTTACTTCTCTGTTGTATTAAAGAGGAGGTATTTACTTCTATGTGGTATTAAAGAGGAGGTATTTACTTCTATGTTGTATTAAAGAGGAGGTATTTACTTCTCTGTTGTATTAAAGAGGAGGTATTTACTTCTATGTCGTATTAAAGAGGAGGTATTTACTTCTCTGTCGTATTAAAGAGGAGGTATTTACTTCTATGTCGTATTAAAGAGGAGGTATTTACTTCTATGTCGTATTAAAGAGGAGGTATTTACTTCTATGGCGTATTAAAGAGGAGGTATTTACTTCTCTGTTGTATTAAAGAGGAGGTATTTACTTCTATGTTGTATTAAAGAGGAGGTATTTACTTCTCTGTTGTATTAAAGAGGAGGTATTTACTTCTC